>NC_050456.1:0-115000 GCF_903995425.1 Onychomys torridus
AAAACAATTGGAATAACCTGGATTCTATCAGACCACCATGGTTTAAAGTTAGATTTCAACAACAACAAAAATTACAGAAACCCTAAAATCTCATGGAAACTGAGTAATACCCAATTAATTCACAAATGGGTTAAGTAAGAAATTAAAGACTTCCTAGAGATCAATGAAAATGAATACACCACATACCCAAACTTATGTCACACTATGAAGCAGTGTCAAGAGGGAAATTCATAGCACTAAATGCCCACATAAAGAAGTTGGAGAAATCTCACACTAGTGACTTAACAGCACACCTGAAAGCTCTGGAACATGAAGAAGCAAAGTCTCCCAGGAAGAATAGAAACCACGATATTATCAAATTCAGAGCTGAAATCAATAAAATAGAAACAAAGAGAACAATACAAAAATTAATGAAAAAAAGAGTTGGTTCTTTCTGAAAATCAACAAGATAGACAAGCCCATATCCAAACTAACCAAAAGACAGAGAGAGAGCATCCAAATTAACAAAATCAGAAATGAAAAGGGGAACATAACAACAGACAGTGAGGAAATCCAGAGAATCATCAGGTCATACTTCAAAACCCTCTATTACACAAAACTGGAAAATCTAAAGGAAATGGATAATTTCCTGGATGGGTACCACATACCTAAGTTAAATCAAGACCAGATAAACCATTTAAATAGTCCAATAACCCCTAAGGAAATAGAATCAGTCATTAAAAGTCTCCCAATCAAAAAAAGCCCAGGACCAGATGGTTTCACTGCAGAATACTACCAGATCTTCAAAGAAGACCTAATAACAATACTCTTTAAATTGTTCCACACAATAGAAGCAGAAGGAATATTACCAAACTCCTTCTATGAGGCAACAATTACCCTGATTCCTAAATCAAACAAAGATGCAACAAAGAAAGAGAACTACAGACTGATCTCCCTCATGAACATTGATGTAAAAATACTCAATAAAATACTGGCAAACATGACCTTGACCTTGATATCCTCCCTATGCTAATTCCCTGTGAGATTCCACCCTCCTGAATGCTTAAGGGAAGCTCCTTGTCTGTGTATCTAGCATATTGGGCATCAACAGCTTAGATGCAAGATTGTAAAACATCAGAAGCAGGGTTAGGGGTTTAGCGCAAGGCCCAGGGTTCGATCCTCAGCTAAAAAAAAACCTCAGAAGCAAACTTCTGCCTTCCCATTGTGCTGTAAGCCTATGTTTAAGACCTCCTTCCTCCTTCAATAAACAGCATTTGGCATTCAAAAACAAAAAGAAGAAAAGGGGGTCAAGATCATGATGGGGAAACCCACAGAGACAGCTGACTGGTACTAGTTGGAGCTCACTGACTTTGGACTGACAGCTCAGGAACCTGCATGGGTCTGACCTATGCCCGCTGAATGGGGATGACAGTTGTGTGGCTTGATCTGTTTGTGGGGTCCCTGGCAGCAGGGCCAGGACTTATCCCAGGTGCATGAACTGACTTTTTGGAACTCATTCCCTGTGGTGGGATACCTTGCTCAGCCTTGATACAATGGGGAGGGGCTAGGCTCTCCTTCAACTTGGTATGCCAGACTTTCTTGACTACCATGGGAGGCCTTACCCACTCTGAGGAGTGGATGGGGGTAGAGTGTGAGGGAGGTGAGGAGGCAGGAGAAGGGGAGGGAGTGGGAATTGGGGTTGGTATGTAAAATGAAAAAAGTCTTAATAAATAAGTATAAAATAAATACTGGCAAACAGACTCCAAGAACACATCAAAACAATTATCCACCATGATCAAGTAGGCTTCATTCCAGGGATGCAAGGGTGGTTCAACATATGAAAGTCTGTCAGTGGAGTAATACACCATACAAACAAACTCAAAGGAAAAAAAACACATGATCATCTCACTAGATGCAGAAAAGGCATTTGACAAAATCCAACACCCCTTCATGATAAAGGTCTTGGAGAGATCAGGAATACAGGGAACATACCTAAACATAATAAAGGCAATCTACAGCAAGCCAACAGCCAACATCAAATTAAATGGAGAGAAACTCAAAGTGATTCCACTAAAACCAGGAACAAGGCAAGGCTGTTCCCTCTCCCCATACTTATTTAATATAGTATTTGAAGTTCTAGCCAGAGCAATAAGACAACATAAGATTAAGGAGATACAAATTGGAAAGGAAGAAGTCAAACTTTCCCTATTTGCAGATGACATGATAGTATACATGAGTGACCCCAAAAATTCAACCAAGAAACTCATACAGCTCATAAACATCTTCAGCAACATAGCAGGATACAAGATCAACACAAAAAATTCAGTAGCCCTCCTATATACAATAGACAAACACGCTGAGAAGGAAATCAGAGACACATCACCCTTTACAATAGCCACAAATGATATGAAATACCTTGGGGTAGCTAACTAAGCAAGTGAAGGACCTATATGACAAGAACTTTAAGTCCCTGAAAAAGAAATTGAAGAAGATGTCAGAAAATGGAAAGACCTCCCATGCTCATGGATAGGCAGGATTAACATAGTAAAAATGGCAATCTTACCAAAAGCAATATACAGATTCAATGCAATCCCCATCAAAATACCAACACAATTCTTCACAGACCTGGAAAGAAAAATGCTGAGCTTCATATGGAAAAACAAAAACACCAGGATAGCCAAAAGAATCCTGTACAATAAAACGACCTCTGGAGGAATCATGATCCCTGACTTCAAGCTCTACTTAGAGCTATAGTAATAAAAACAGCTTGGTACTAGCAGAAAAACCAATATGTTGTTTACCAACGAAATCAAATTGAAGAACCTGACATTAACCTGCACACCTATGAACATATAATTTCTGACAAAGAAGCCAAAACCGTACAATGCAAAAAAAGAAAGCATCTTCAACAAATGTGCTGGCATAACTGGATGTCAATATGTAGAAGGCTGCATATAGATATCTGGCACCATGCACAAATGTTAAGTCCATGTGGATCAAAGACCTCAACATAAATCCAGTCACTGTGGACCTGATAGAGAAAGTAGGAAGTAGTCTTGAATGCATTGGTACTGCAGATTACTTCTTAAATATAACACCAGTAGCAGACACTGAGTGGAACAATTAATAAATGGAACCTCTTGAAACTGAGAGCAAAGGACAAGGTCAACAATACAAAGCAACAGCCTACAGAATGGGGAAAGGTCTTCACCAACCCCACATCTGACAGAGGGCTGATATCCAGAATATATAAAGAACTCAAGAAATTAGACATCAAAATGCCCAACAGTCCAATTAAGAAATTGGTTATAGAGCTAAACAGAGAATTCTCAACAGAGGAAGCTCAAATGGATGAAAGATATTTAAGGAATTGCTCAACATCCCTAATCATCAGGGAAATGCAAATCAAAATTACTCTGAGATACCACCTGTCAGAATGGCTAAGATCAAAAACACAGAAGACAGCTTATACTGGAGAGGATGTGGAGCAAGGGGAACTCCCTTTTACTGATGGTGGGAATGCAAACTTGTACAGCCACTTTGGAAATGGCACTTTCTTAGAAAATTGGCAATCAATCTCCCTCAAACGCAGCTATACCACTCTTGGGCATATACCCAAGGAATGCTCAATCATACCACAAGGGCATTTGCTCAGCTATGCTCATATCAGCATTGTTTATAATAGCCAGGACCTGGAAACAACCTAGATGCCCTTCAACTGAAGAATGAATAAATAAAATGAGGTACATATACACAATGGAGTGCTACTCAGCAGGGAAAAACAATGACATCATGAGGTTTGCAGGCAAATGGATGGATCTAGAAAAAATCATCCTGAGTGAGATAACCCAAACTCATAAAGACAAACATTGTATGTACTCACTCACAGATGGATACTAGATGTAAAGCAAAGGAAGACTAGACTGCTACTCACCACTCCAGGGAGGCTACTTAGTAAAGAGGACTCTAAAAAAGACACAGGGATCACCCATCAACAGAGAAATGGATGAGATCTACATGAGCAAACTGGACATGGGAGGTGTCATAAAGGGCAAGGGTAGTGGGAAAGAGATCTTAGGGGACCAGGAGATCCCAGCTGGATCAAGAACAGAGAGGAAGAACAAGGAAAGAGATACCATAATAAATGAAGACCCCATGGGAATAGGAAGAAGAAAAGTGCTAGAGAGGTCCTCAGAAATCCACAAAGATACCTCCACAATAGATTACTGGCAATGGTCAAGAGAAAGCCTGAACTGACCTACTCTGGTGATTGGATGGCCGAACACCCTGACTGTCATGATAGAACTTTCATTCAGTGACAGATGGAAGCAGATGCAGAGATCCATGGCCAAGCCCCAGGTGGAACTCTAGGAGTCCATTCAGTATGAGAGAGGAGGGATTATATGAGCAAGAGATACAGAGACCATGACTGGAAGAAGCAAAGGGACAAATAGCCAAACTAATGGAAATACATGAACTATGAACCAATAGCTGAGGAGCCCCCATGGAAATGGATCAGAGCCTCTGGGTAAGTGAGACAGTCAATTAGCTTTAACTATTTAGAAGGCCCCCAGGCAGTAAGACCGGGACGTGTCCTTAGTGCATGAACTGGCTTTTTGAAATCTAGGGCCTAATGGTAGGACACTTTGCTCAGCCTAGTTGAGGGCAGGGTAGGTGAGAGAAGGAAGGACAGGGGAATCTTTGGCTGATATGTAAAATTAAATTAATGACAAAATTTAAAAAGGAAGGTTAATAAAATGTGTTTCTTTACTGATAAAAAAAAAAGAAAAAGAAGGTTACCATACTATATCCTGCCATCAGAATTATGTTTCTTTGATACATGGAGCTACTATGAAGGAAATACTGTGTATTTAGAGGGATTTCATGGATTGCATTTTTACCATGAATTAAATCACTGATCATTATCACCTATCAAAGCAGACAAGAATAAATCCAAATTTTAAGTCATTTTCAAAGTTACAAAGTAGGTTGTAAGGGGGGAAAAGCTCTCTTTTTCTGAGTTCAGTGATGAAATACAGAAGTATTGTCTGAATGCTATCTTTCGGCCACTGTAATTTCATAACTGGTGTGAGATATCATCTGTGAACTCTAAAGACAATGGATAACTGACAGAACACTATTCTGTGACAAGATGTTTCAAACACCTGAATCTAATGCCTCCATTGATTACTAACTAATTATACAAATAAAAATATTTTATATATTCTGGATATCAGCCCTCAGTCCTTTGTTCTACAAAAAGCTTCTCAGTTTCAAGAGATCCAATTGATTGATTGTTTCTCTCAGTGTCTGTGCTACTGATCTCATATTTAGGAAGTGATCTCCAGTGCCCATGTGTTTGGATCAGGACCTCTGGATAGGTGAGACAGTTGATTAGCTTGAAATGTTTGGGAGGCACCCAGGCGGGTAGGATCTGGACCTGTCCTTAGTGCATGAGCTGGCTGTTTGGAACCTGGGGCCTATGCAGGGACACTTTGCTCAGCCTGGGAGGAGGGGAACGGACCTGCCTCAAACAAATCTACAAGGCTGAGCTGAATTCCCAGGGGAGTCCTTGCCCTGGAGGAGATGGGAATGGGGGGTGGGCTGGGGAGAGAATGGGGGGACAGGAGGAGTGAGGACAGGGAAATCCGTGGCTGATATGTAAATTTAATATGGATTAATATGTTCAATATTTTAAATTGGAAATTCTTATTATTCTATTAAGATTTTAAAAGCATATATTTTATATGAAAAATTTAGTGGTAAAGAGAATAAAACATGGCATTAGAACATTGACTAAGTAAGTTATAAAGGGAATATGATGATAACACAATTATTTTAGTCAATAAATAAAAGAAATTCTATATCATAATATATCCTAGGACACAAAGCTGATAATTGAGTGTTGTGAAACTTTAATGTCAAATTCCAGGTAAAAGCTTTTCTGTTTTTTTATTTTTTGGTTTTTCGAGACAGGGTTTCTCAGTGTAGCTTTGCGCCTTTCCTGGAATTCACTTTGGAGACCAGGCTGGCCTCAAACTCACAGAGATCTGCCTGCCTCTGCCTCCTGAGTGCTGGGATTAAAGGCGTGCACCTGGCTTTTCTCTCTTTTTTTTTTTTTTTTTTTTTTACCCATAGTTATTTCAGAGTGACCCTGGGTGAAGTAATGTCACTGTGAAAATAAATCTGTGAAAGGTTTTAATCTTGAGTCTCATGGCATAGTTTCATAATCTTAGTATTATAAATTGTATCATGGTAACCAATGGGAAAAGACGGTAAAGACTTTAGAGGGAAATGCATTGCCTTCATGATTCTTGAACACAAGCAAGTAGTTTTGTTTGTTTTTTTGTTTGTTTGTTTTTTTTAACCCAGATGAAGAATTACTTTTGTCTGTGACTACCCCACAGGTGCTGTCTTATATCCTCCATGGAACCTCATTTTGCTTTAATCACCCACCCAGAGAAAGAGAATGTCAGCTGTGCACAGCCTAAATTGAAAGGCCAACCTGACTCTCTTAGCTCCAGCACATAAATTTAAACACATAGCCAGTCTGTATTTAGACAGTCATGATGTGAGCCAAACAACCTACCTGCTGGCATGTATAAAAGTAGAACCTTCAGTTTTGTCTGCCTCTGGAAGGTCATGTTGTTCTACATTTTTGCTCTGTTATAGTACACAGAGTGAGCTTTTTGATCCTGCCTTCCAGTCTCTTAGCATGGTCGAAAATCTACAATCCTTTTCTTGCTTCAAAACCCAAAATATTATCAGGAAGGTGAAATTTTGGGATAAAGTTTTCTGAGAGGATCCAGAAGGAAAGGGAAAGAGTGATGGCTTTTTCTCAGGTAAATGTGTGTATGGAGGTGAGATTTGTTGCCTGTTCACCGACGAATGCTTCTTTTGTGCTGATCCCAAACTTTTATATTACCTCTCAGTTTTAAGAAAGCTTTATTTTTCTTTTTCTGATGCATTTGACAAGGTAAAGTTTTTTTTTTTAATGCTTGTCACATGTATGTGTGCTCCTTTCCACGGTTTTCTCATTTTATTTTTTCAAAATAAATTCTCTGCAATAATGCATAATATAAACATTTGATATACAAAAATATATGCATATCCATGTCCTACTGAAAATAGAATTAAGTCATCTTATATAGCTAAGAAAGAAACCATGCTTCCTGATCCTTTTGTCCAGGGATCTTTTTGCTCAATATAGACTGTTCTAAGAAAGAAGCACTATGAAAAGGGATGGAATGTCTTCCTGTAAATGGATGATGTTTAGAATATTATTTCTATGTAAGACATATTGTTTTATATAATAAGTTGAAGTTTTTAAATGTAATACAAACTTCCAAATAGAATTTTCCAGTCAAATGGTGGTATGAAATTAACCTATCATGCAATTTTTTTCTTCTGTTTACTGTACTCTTTTGTGACTAGGTTCAAAGAGTCTATTCCATCATGTCTCATTGCTAGCTACTAACCTTACAGTGAACTTGCAATGAACTTCTGTTGTGCTGACACCTGCTAACAGTCACTCCCCTGGGAGCTGATGCAATATTACATCCTATGGTTATTTAGTACATTTTTTTGAACAAATGAACTGAGGGAGAACTAGTTGGTAAAGTGTACATATATTTATGTGGATTTCACAAATAATCAAAGTTTCAACAAGGATACTTTGGGTGGTTGCAATTGAAGTCTCTTCATTAACAACCAAAAGTATTAAACTGCGTACAGGGATATCATTATTTAGATACAGCATTTGCAAGTGAATCCACAAGAAGCATATTCACTGTTTAAAATAAACTTAAATGAGAATCTAAACATGTATCTCACTGCAAAACTGTGAAATGGTGGAATTTTAGAATGAAACCTGGAAACTAAAGGAATGCCTCAATCGAGACAGTGGAGAGGTAACAAGTCCCTGCTGTGCATTGGGTGTAGGTGTGTATATTACTTACCAGTGTGAGAAATACTTTCTGCTGTGGCTACCCCTCAGATTCCACTCACTATTTCAGATACAGTTGTCAGTTATTTTTTAATGAATGATCTCAGGGAATGGAATGTGAGGAATGGGTCACTACAACTTCTTACAGCTGTGTTAAGATATAATTCAATATGCCTGTGCACAGTTTAAAGGCGGGCAGTGAAGCCTCATACCCGAGTTGTAGAGATTTCCATGATCTGAAGGAATAATGGACCCTCACAAAGCAGGAAAGGAGAAACTAAGTTTTCATGTTTGTAAAAGTTTATGGTTTCTGCATATCTGCTGTGGCACAATTCACTGATTGGGGACATTTTATTCCTGATTTATGATTTCTATGTGTGTTCTCAGGGAATGCAGGTACTGTTGCCTTTGCACACAGAATAGTGTCAGAAAGATTAAACTTTAACATTAACTTTCTGACAGGATCCATAAAGATGGGGAAGGACAGATGTCATGTTCTCAGGTAAATTCATGTACAAGGATGGGACAGGTTGACATTACACACATAAATGCTTCATTGCAAAACTCTCAACCTAAAACTATAGTTGCTCACTATAAGAAAAAAATATATTTATGTATTCTTTTATATCTTTAATAACTGTCTTTTATGTTCTATATCCTGCTTTCCACTCTTTCCTGCCTCTTATTTTCAAGTATGACTTACGTACATGAGTTTTTGACTTGAAATTTTTACAAATTTTCTGGTATTAGAGATGAATGTGGAAACTCAATTTCTACTGAGGACAAATTCAGACATTATTTGTCACTGAGAAAAGGTGCATATTTCATTAAATGTTTAGATTATGGGCACTTAGATCTCATGAAAAAGTCACAACATCCTCCCTCTTAGTATATAACATTTGAAAATTACAAATTGATTAATGATAACACAGAGAGTTCTTTAGTTAAATAGCCTTTTCTGTGGCAAATAAGGACTCAATTCATCATAACAAAAAATAATTTTCACTTCAGAGTCCATTGGCATTCAAGGATGTGGCCATCTATTTCTCCAAGGAGGAATGGGAATGCCTGGACACATCTCAGAGGGATTTGTACAGAGAAGTCATGTTGGAGAACTACAGCAACCTGGTTTCTGTAGGTGAGAATAAATTCTTCCATGATTGCTGCTAAGCTCTAGTTATGTCTAACAACTTGTGTTAGTAGTTTGAATTGTTTTCTGTCAATGAATCCCAGCTCCCAATTATTACTAGATATTGGTGAGTGTCATATTTATTGAAAATTTTCTTATTCTAAATGGTCTTTTAATTTAGCAAGGACTCCAATCCCAAATTGGTTTTTTTAGGCAGTCATTCAGTGGCAATTATGTGTGAATACAGTCTGATTCCCACAGTTTTATTTATGTAATGGGGTAATATAAGGAAAGTAGAATGCATACACAATTAAAATTATAGATTTCTTAAAAGTCTACAACACCTGTCAAGTATGTACTAATAAGACTCCACTACTGAGTCTTTCCTTATGTAACTTCATATCCAATGAGTACAAGCCTTTGCTAGAGTCTAACTCTCGTCCCCATCATGTAAATAATATGTCTGTTCTAATTCACAGGCCTTTCTGTATCAAAACCAGAGCTAGTCACCTGCCTGGAACAGAATAAAGAACCCTGGATTGAACACAGAGGAAGTAGAAGACAGAGAACCAGGTAAGGTGGAAGGAAACAATGGTTATGTGTAGAGTACAAAACAAGATGCAAACCATAACTGCAGTGGGATTACCACAGCTCCTCACTAGAAGCAATGCCTAAGAATTTCATTTACAATAGTACACTAGGATACAGCACATAGAAAATTTTACATAATTTCCCTCATTTCATCAAAATAGTGATTAGATGAAATTTAGTATGCCAATAGCAATTTGACATGTATGTGGGACTTTATTTTGTTTTCCAATAAATGTCTGATATTTTCTCATGTATGTCAGTGATTTTAGAGTTTTTCTGATTTTTTAACATTTTTATATTATATCTGGATTATTTTTTCTTTCTTTTACCTCCTTGCATACCATCGTTGTACCACACCAATCCAATGTCATAATTTCTGCACCACATCTCTATCAAAGAATGAACAGAAAATATATAAAAATCAAGGAATATTTGGACTGACCAACTGTTTCTGAACACAAGACTAGCAACCTAAACTCTACAGAAAATATAGAGACCAAAATCTTAAAAGCTAGCATCCACAAATTTGAGAAAATTGCAGTATTTGTCTTTCTGATTTAAGTCACTTAGAATAATTTTTTTTTCATTTCCATTCATTTACCTAAAATATTTATAATATTAGAAACAAATGGATGAATTTCTTAGCATATAACCTAACAAAAATAAATCAAATGACATAAACAATTTATCTTGTCACCTGTTCTGAAATTGAATGATAGGAACAATTAAAAAAAAAACTTAAGAAAGCTAGAGGGATTCAGAACAGAATCCCACCAGATAAGTAGAGAAAAACTAATACCAATAATTTTCCAATTATATGACAAAATGGAAACTTTCAATTTCAAGAACACCTCAAAATAATTATCTACTAGAATCAAGGTTGCTTCCTCCAAGAGATGCTAATGGGAATCAACGTAAGTAAATCAATACATGTAATACATTAGAGCAGACTATAAGAATGAGACCTAATGATCTCATCATTAAATGCAGAAAAGGCTTTTGACAAAATACAATCTCCCTTCATTACAAAAATTAAACAGTAAGAGGGACTTATCTTCATTTAACAGATTAAGTTTATTGTATATATTTACCAACATAATCATTCTAAATGGAGAAAACTCAAAACAGTTTTCCTATAATTGGGAAAATAAAGGATACTCACTCTCTGTATAACTATTCTATGTTCTGCTTGAAGTCTTAAATGTCAGTCTATGATAATAGGACGTTCAAGAGGATACATAAAGGAAAGAAAGAAGTCATAGTATCCTCATTACACATAATATTTATTTTATACCAGAAACTTTAAATCTAGATTCTTATGCTTTGTGCTAAGGTTGTTGCTAATCTCTGGTTCTTTTGTGTGGTATTGTCAGCCTGGAAGTCATTACTTCCTTTATGTATTACATATTTATGTGGTGTATAATTACAGGAAAATATAAAATAATATATATTCTTGAGGAATTAACAGACAACCTTGGTGTTAATTGTACCTCAATCTTCCTTCACCATTCTACCAACTTCTCTTCCATTATAACTGAAGAACCATCCTGAATTTTTGTTTCCCGATTAATAGTGTCCCTATATCTCAAATCCCTAATCAAAGAGCTAATGACACCTAGTAAATGGTGTAACAAGGAAAATGATCCTCTGTCATGGGTTATCCCCATTGCTGCTTGACTAATGCAAAATGGTTACAACTGAAATGGACTAACATTTTGAAATTATATATAATTTGTGTATATTTATATTTAAAAGTATATACATAAATATATAACAGTAACAATTATCAACTGGGGGTTATATTATTTATTTGGAGATATGAGAAGAGTTAGAGGAAAAGTGACTGTGATAAGCTTAAAATAAAATGATATAATAATATTTAAATTTAATTTACAAAAATTGTGTATTTCACATATAAACTCTGAGTTCTGATATTTTGCTTTGAAATAGAATACTACATTTCAGTCTACTTTGAAAATATAAATTTTATTATGTAGGTCTTTTATCAATTTGTTGTTGTTTTTTGTGACAGAGTTTTTCTGTGTAACTGCTGAGGGTGTCCTGAAACTTGCTCTGTAGTTTATGTTGGCCTCAAAATCAAAGAGATTTACCTGCCTCTGCCTCCTGAGTGCTGGGGCTAAAAGCATGAGCAACTGCTGCCCAGCTTGTTTTTTTGTGTGTTTTTGATTCCAAACATATTAGAGATCTAAGACTCTTTGGAAAAATAACATAGATTATTAAACACTCTGGCCATTATTCATATTCTGCATTTAAGTCAGTGAAGAACAGTTTAAGAAAAAGCCAGACTGTGATTCCCATTGATGGGCCATCTGGGGTGGTTCTATCAGTTAGTTATGCTAGGACAGGAGATACTGAGGCCAAGATCAAGATTTGCTTTGGTGACAATTAGTTTTACAGTGAAAAAACATATCCACCTTCATGTCACACAAGGTCACATTTGCTCTATTGGCACTCTATCTTTCCTAGATATATAATTTATTTTTCTCACTTTTCTCCTTTTTTGAGACAGGGTCTGTAACTGTATAGCCCTGATTGTCCTGAAACTGAATATGTAGATCAGGCTAGCCTCATAACCATAGAGATCCACTGGCCATTGGCTTCCAAATGCTGAGATGAAAGGCCAGTCTTTTATAAATTTAAGATACACTTAGGTATCTGAAGAAATAAAGCCTTAAAGAATTATCAGTGTGATTGTGGAAATTTTGAAACATTCTCTCCTAAGGTCCATAAAGCTCTGTGGACCTGACAGACATATACTTTTTTCATGATCATTTTATTGTTTTTTCCATGAATAACTACATATTAATATACATTAATAAACATTAATCATAGAAAATCTACTTAGGATATTTTTCACTTATATCATTTTATCATTTATGTGTTTAGAAAAGCACTTTTGTTTTGATCTAAATTGGTAATACAATTTGCAAGTAAACAGAATATATTTACTAATGGCTACTAGTTTCATTTCACATTCTAAGAATTATGTTTACAGTTGTTGGTTACATTGTAAGTAAACTGCAAAAATTCTGGGTTTGGTGCCCCGGGTTTCGGCACCAAATATAAGGAAACAAACTGCAAAAACTCTGGGTTTGGAGTCCTGGGTTTCAGCACTAAAATGTTAGTCAGTTGATGGCTGAAACTGCAAGGAGACAGTTCAGCCCTAGAGGGCAAAGTATCACAGACACCTTGAGCTACTCAGAACAAGAGCTCTGCCCTGAAGGTGTCCTGGACACCTAAAGCTGTTTAGCACAGCTGTGATGGCTGGGAATGCAAAGAAACAGCCCAACCTTGGAAAGGAAGGTTTTCTGACTTCTCGGGAGAATCAGGCCTGGAATTGCTTCAGCAAGGAAGGGTATCCTGACTCTTCAGGAAAGTCAGGGTATACCTGGTGCGATGGGGGATGGTCTCCCTGCAGGACACAGCAATCCTGCTCCTCTCCTGGAGAGCCACAATCTCTGGCTCAGTGTTACCAGCTCTTTCTCACTCAGTCCACTATGGGACGTCCCAGCAAGGCTCTTCTGCTCAGCTCCCCCTTGCTCAGTCCACTATGGGATGTCCCAGCAAGGCTTCTCTGCTCAGCTCCCCCTTGCTCAGTCCACTATGAGATGTCCCAGTTAGGCTCCTCTGTTCAGCTCCCCCTTGCTCAGTCCACTATGGGACATCCCAGTTAGGCTCCTCTGTTCAGCTCCCCCTTGCTCAGTCCACTATGGGACATCCCAGTTAGGCTCCTCTGTTCAGCTCCCCCTTGCTCAGTCCACTATGGGACATCCCAGCAAGGTTCTTCTGCTCACCAGTCAATGAAGGTCTTCACCCAATACTCTTTTGAGAAAGAGGTTTATTTGGGAAGGAGGAGTCCAGGAGAGTAGCTGCCTCTACCAGGGTGGAAAGAACAGTTCACAATTCACTGGGCTGGGTGGTTTATATAGGATGTCTAGGGGGCAGAGTCAGCTGTGATTAGTTAATTTATTTTCTGCCCAGGGATTGGCCAGTTTTGTGAGCAAGAGGCAGAGATGACCCTGATTTCAGTGCCAAACTGTGTTTCTTTCGCTGGCCTTTCTTGGCTTTTTGACACAACCTCTGAGGCCAGGGCACATTTCTTTCACTGACTCTGACTCTAGGGGCCAAGAGTGTTATTTTGGTACTAGTTTCAGAGTCAGTGCATATTTCTTGGGTTCTAGGTTTGGGGTTGAAGTGTTCATTTCTCTGGCTCAGGTCCCAAACACAGGCTGTGTTTCTTTCCCTGGCCCTGGGCCCTAGGGCCAGGATTCTGCTGTCCTGCTCTGTGATTGGTTGGTTTCACAAGTCAGTTGGACAGGGGCAGAGATGGCTCTGATCTAAGCTAAACTGTGTTTCTCTCACTGGCTTTACCTGAGCCATCCTTCCCTAATTCTGGGCTCCAGGGTCAGGGTGGGTTTCTCTAGCTAGCCCCTTTTCTCTACATACATGACATGCTCAAAAAGGATCTGTTCAAATTTTACATATTATACAATACAAGTTCATGAAATGACCTTGTCCATGTCCATCATTTTGGGATTTTCATTCCTTATGGAAGAAGTGCTGAAGATTTGTATTTCCTCTTTTTGCTACTTCCCACATATTGGTGTCATTTTATGTAAAAGTTTCTATGTTATTTTTGTCTAAATCTATACAGGTAGATAATAATTGCTCTTCATTTCTTCCAGCTCTGTTTTGTTGTCTCATTCATGAGTTGTTCCCAACAAAGCGTACACAGGATCCTTGCCAAAGAAAAATATCAGGAAAGTTTGGATGTAATAGCCTTGGTGAATTACACATAAGGAAGTTCTGGGCATGTAGATCAGACAATGAAGAGCCTGAATCACGTGCTGATAGAAATGATCTTTATGTAGCACCGATCACTGGCATTCCTGATAGAATAGATGAAGAAGTTCCAGCCTCTTCTCAAAAATCTCATTCTACATCATTTCCAATCAGATGCTGCAATTTCCTTTCAAATATTCAAAATGACTCAAGCCACAGTGAAGGGAACCAATCAAAATCCAAAGCATGTAGACACTATTTCACCCATCCTTCAAAATTTGAGTGGAATCCAAGATGCAGTATTAGACAAAAATATAAGAAATTTGGGAGGAGTTACAGGAGGTGTTCAGACCTCTTTAAAATTAATGTTTTTATACTGGAGAAAAAATATGCAAATGTAAAATATGTGGAAAGCTTTTTTCTAAGTTATCAGTACTTAAGCAGCATTACAAAATCCATATGATAAAAGAATCATACAAATGTCCAGAGCATAACATGTTCCTTTCAAATGCATCGAAATATAGAGCTCATTGTAAAATTCACAGTGAAAAGAATGCTTTCAAATGTACAGAGTATGGCAACTCCTATGCCCATGGCTTTTCTGTTCATCTTCCTCAGAGAACTGATGCTGGAGAAAAACCTTTCAAATGTGAAACATGTGGCAATTCTTTCTCTCAGAGTTCAACACTTCATTTTCATCAGAGGAAAAAATGTAGAGAAACCTCATACATATAAAAAATGTGGCAAGTCATTTAACAAGGCCTCAAATTTTAAAGTTCATCAGAGGATCCACACTGGATATTAACCTTACAACTGTAATATATGTGAGAAGTTCTTTACTCAGAGATCAACACTTCATGTTCATAAAAGAATACACACTGGATTGAAGCCTTACAAATGTATAGAATGTGGAAAGTCCTTTACCAGAGACTCAACATTTAAAATGCATCAAAGATTACATACTGGGGTGAAAACTTACAAATGTAATGTATGTGGAAAGTCCTTCATTGTACACTCAAAACTTAAAGTTCATCAAAGAATACACACTGGAGAAAAACCTTACAAATGTAATGTATGTGGAAAGTCCTTCATTGTACACTCAAAACTTAAAGTTCATCAAAGAATACACACTGGAGAAAAACCTTACAAATGTTCAGATTGTGGCAAGTCCTTTACTAAGAGCTCAAACCTTCATGTTCATCAAAGAACACACACTGGAGAGAAACCTTATAAATGTTCAGATTGTGGCAAGTCCTTTACTAAGAGCTCAAACCTTCATGTTCATCAAAGAACACACACTGGAGAGAAACCTTACAAACATTCGGATTGTGGAAAGTACTTTACTCAAAGCTCAAGTTTTCAAATTCATCAAAGAATACATACAGTATTAAAACCTTAGAGATGTAAAGAATGTGACAAGTTCTTTATGCAGATCTCACATCTTCAAAGACAACCCAATGTCCACACAGGAGGGAAACATTACAGATGTAAAAAATGTGGCAAGTCCTTTACCAGGGACTCAACACTTCAAGTCCATCAAATAATCCAAAATGGAGAAGAAAGATAAAAAAAAAAATACTGATCATGACAAGTCCTTTGCCCATGATTCACATGTTCAAGGCCACTAAAGAACCAATGAAGGCAGAACCCTTAAAATTATAATGAATGTCTTATGTGTTAAGTACTTTTCCCATGGATTATCTCTGCATAAACTCACTAAAACCATACATTGGAAAAAACTTGCAAATACAAAGCATGTGGGAAAACCTTATCTGGGTTTTTAAATCTTGAAGATCATCACATAATCCATATTAGAGAGAACCCGTACAATATCAAGAATGTGGTAAATGTTATGCAGTCCTCAAATATTCAAGCCTAACAGAGTATCACTAATGGGAATAAGCTTGACATATTTACATAATTAAAAAAATCTTTACAAGAAGCTCAAAACTTAGAACATGTCAGAAAATTCATAAAAGAAACAAACTCAATTGGTATGTATTACCTCAGTACTCATGCAATATAAGGATTCTCTACAATATGGCTAGTGGAAGGAAATCTTTAGCAAATATTCAAACCTTACTCAAGCATTATGCTTCTGTGATTTTAGAAACATTTTACCAAGAAATAAAATTTATGTTCACAAAAGTTCCTTGGAAGACAATCTACATATATAGCAATGTATTAAACAGAATAACACAATAATCAAGCATTAAAATGACATAGAATTAATATGACAAGATATGAAAGAAATAATAATTTAAAATGTGAAGACTTATGACAGAATAATTTTATGGATAACTGTATCAAGTCAAAAATCACTATATAATTTTCTGCATATTTTATGGTACAGGATATTGATCCTAGACTGCCATAGCTTCTATATAAATATTTTATGTAGCTAATATTTGAATTTTATGGATTGTTTTTATACTCCAATCAGTCCTCAATTTTTCTAAATTGTCAATAAAAATTATGTTCAATTTCTGCTGCTTTGGAATGTTGAATATTCATTTCATACTGATATTGTGTAATTAATGCCAGTTACTGTATTACAGAAAATGTCCAAAAAAGTGTTTCCTAAAAATACAAAGTAGATTGTTTTAGGAAAACTATAACAGATTCAATCATTGGAAGTATATATAGGGAACAAAATAGGGCCTGAGTAGGTCTGTGTGTGAACTAGAGCTGTTTACATGGGCAGAGCTAGATTAAAGACCATAGACACAGACACACACACAAAGGCAGACAAACTTCCCCTCATCACTTGAGCCTTAGAACATTACAAATCCTCCTGTCATCTCATGAGGATATTAATAGTTTGAGAAAAACTCTCCACCATAATTTGCTCTTTTCAAATGTTTAGGCCTCAACGATTTAAGGCTAAAGAGACTGGGGAGTCAGAAGAGTCGCCAGCCAGGAGGAGAATGAGTCAGACACACGAAATGGGATAGAGCTCCCAGCTGTTCCTGCTGCCATTCCTTTGCTCAGACATGGACTCTAACCCTCTAAAACTGTGGTATCATGGAAAACTCAACAGAACCATAGCAGAAGAACGTCTCAGGCAGGCAGGGAAATCTTATAAGACAGAGTGATCGGAGGCCGTGGTCCTATGTACTTTCATTTCTTAGCCAGACAAATGTTGTCAACCATTTTAGGATTATTGCAATGTGTGGAGATTACTACATTGGTGAAAGGCATTTTTCTTCACTCTCAGACCTAATAGGTTATTACAGTCATGTTTCTTGTTTACTTAAAGGAGAAAAATTACTCTATCCAGTTGCACCACCAGAGCCAGTAGAAGACAGAAGACGTGTTCGAGCCATTCTCCCCTACATGAAAGTACCAGACACTGATGAAATTAGTTTCTTAAAAGGAGATATGTTCATTGTTCACAATGAATTAGAAGATGGATGGATGTGGGTCACAAATCTAAGAACAGATGAGCAAGGCCTTATTGTTGAAGACCTCGTGGAAGAAGTGGGCCGGGAAGAAGATCCACATGAGGGCAAAATATGGTTCCATGGGAAGATTTCCAAACAAGAAGCTTATAATTTATTAATGACAGTTGGCCAAGTCTGCAGCTTTCTTGTGAGGCCTTCAGATAATACTCCTGGTGATTATTCCTTGTATTTTTGGACCAATGAAAATATTCAGCGGTTTAAAATTTGCCCAACACCTAACAACCAGTTTATGATGGGAGGCTGATATTATAACAGTATTGGGGACATCATAGATCACTATCAGAAAGAACAGATTGTTGAAGGCTATTATCTTAAGGTACCTGTACCAATGCAGGATCAAGAACAAGTACTCAATGATACTGTGGATGGGAAGGAAATCGATAATACAATTCGTCGTAAAACAAAGGATGCCTTTTATAAAAACATAGTTAAGAAAGGTTACCTTCTGAAGAAGGGCAAAGGAAAATTTTATATTTTATCTTAGAGGGCAGTGACGCCCACCTAATTTATTTTGAAAGTGAAAAACGAGCTACAAAACCAAAAGGTTAATCGATCTCAGTGTATGTTCTGTCTATGTTGTTCATGATAGTCTCTTTGGCAGGCCAAACTGTTTTCAGATAGTAGTTCAGCACTTTAGTGAAGAACATTACATCTTTTACTTTGCAGGAGAAACTCCAGAACAAGCAGAGGATTGGATGAAAGGTCTGCAAGCATTTTGCAGTTTACGAAAAAGTAACCCAGGGATATCTAGTAAATGCCTTTGTCAGGTCAGCAGCCTTATTTTACATATTGAAGAAGCCCACAAACTCCCAGTAAAACACTTTACTAATCCATATTGTAACATCTACCTGAATAGCGTCCAAGTAGTGAAAACTCATGCAAGGGAGGGGCAAAACCCAGTGTGGTCAGAGGAGTTTGTCTTTGATATCTTCCTCCTGACATCAATAGATTTGAAATCACACTTAGTAATAAAACAAAGAAAAGCAAAGATCCAGATATCTTATTTATGCATTGCCAGTTGAGCAGGTTACAGAAAGGACATGCCACAGATGAATGGTTTCTGCTCAGCTCCCATATACCATTAAAAGGTATTGAACCAGGATCTTTGCATGTTCGAGCACGATACTCTATGGAAAAAATCATGCCAGAAGAAGAGTACAGTGAATTTAAAGAGCTCATACTACAAAATAAACTTCATGTAGTCTAGGCTTTATCACATGTATGTGGACAAGACCGAACACTACTGGCCAACATCCTACTGAAGATTTTTCTTCATGAAAAGCTTGAATCATTGTTGTTATGCACACTAAATGACAGAGAGATAAGTATGGAAGATGAAGCCACTACCCTATTTTGAGCTACAACACTTCCTAGTACCTTGATGGAGCAGTATATGAAAGCCACTGCCACACAATTTGTTCATCATGCTTTGAAAGACTCAATTTTAAAGATAATGGAAAGCAAGCAATCATGTGAGTTAAGTCCCTCAAAGTTAGAGAAGAATGAAGATGTGAACACTAATTTAGCACACCTATTGAACATACTTTCTGAGCTTGTGGAGAAAATATTCATGGCTTCAGAAATATTCCCACCGACACTGAGATATATTTATGGGTGTTTACAGAAATCGGTTCAGTGTAAATGGCCTACAAATAACACCATGAGAACAAGAGTTGTTAGTGGTTTTGTTTTTCTTCAGCTTATCTGTCCTGCTATCCTGAGTCCACGGATGTTTAATATCATTTCAGATTACCCATCTCCTATTGCTGCAAGGACACTGACATTAGTGGCTAAGTCTGTGCAAAATTTAGCAAATCTTGTGGAATTTGGAGCCAAGGAACCTTATATGGAAGGTGTCAATCCATTTATCAAAAGCAATAAACATCGCATGATCATGTTTTTAGATGAACTTGGGAATGTACCTGAACTTCGGGACACTACAGAACATTCTAGAACTGACTTGTCTCGTGACTTAGCAGCCCTGCATGAGATCTGTGTAGCTCATTCAGATGAACTGAGAACACTCAGTAATGAGCGTGGTGCACAGCAGCATGGACTTAAAAAGCTTTTGGCTATAACTGAACTGCTTCAACAAAAACAAAACCAGTATACAAAAACCAATGATGTCAGGTAGCAGCCTGGTGTTCTGCATGGATTCAGCACGTCCAATGTGGTAATTCACATCACTATGTCTCCTTTGCTCTTGCCAAAAGAAAAAAGAAAGAAACAAGAAAGGAAAGAGAGAGAGAGAAAGTAGCACACCTTTCCATATTCCAGTGATGTGTGAGCTATGCAAACAAAAAAACCAAGATTCTGCTGGCAAGTAACTGCCAGTACCTTTGTAAGCTATCTGTGCGGAATATTTGCACTTTTTCCACATGGAATCTTTACCAAACTCTGAGCCTTGGTGTACAGATCAACTTTCACAAGAGAAAAAAAAGCTATGTCTTGAACTTTGAAAATATATTTTCAGTATATCCAATTGCCAAAGTTTTACTGTCTCTTGGAAAATGAACTATGAAATCAACTGACAAGAAAAATGCATCCTATTGACAACAGAATTTAACTGGGTTGCAGACTGTTCTTACTGTAATTTTGTCCTTCTTACGATTATGACCATTTGACTGTTCACTGAATTTATTTGTATTTACAGTTTCCAGAGTTTGACATTGTAATAGGAACAATCTTGCTGTATACTTTCTAAAAATACTGTGCTATTATTCTTCCTGCAACTGTAAAAGACAATATATAGAATGGATGAATCTATGCTCATCAGCTTTATTTTTTAAACATACCACTTATTTTGTTGGAATTGTCAAAGACTGTATTTAGATCTCATGGTTTTGTTAAAATGTTTACAAAAGTAAATAGTTTAAATTCAATAAATATTATTGGTCATTGTACCAATCAATGCATGTTAAAAAAAAAGAGAGAGAGAGACTGAAAGTACTAAGATGAGCCAAGCATGAGTATGTGCATAGCTCTAGATAGTAACCCTGCCTTTCTATTATCACCATGCAGTAAATCTTTAACTCCTTTAAAACTTAGGTATTACTGACACAAAGCTTCTCAGGTATTGTGGTTTCACCCCAGAGAACTGAGAACACCTGATCCCAGCTTTCTTTGGCCCCAGTGTTATATCTGTCTGCATTTTCTTCATTCTCACACCAATCTACTGCTCTCTGTCACTAGAGCCATACTGGACAGTAAAGCAAAATTCAAACAACAAAGATAGACAGGAAGAGACAGGAGAGGCAAGACTGCACACACAGCACAGCACACAAAACCGCTGGCACTGCTCCTCTTCAAAGCCAAGCCTGAAGTTGGTGACCAGAAGGACCTGCATCACTTCTGACTGGCAGGTCACCATGTGTCACATTGCCCACCTATCAGTACTATGCTTTTCATAAGAAGAAAACTGAACCTTTATGGCACACCAGGCCTGAATGTTGGTTGTGCTCCTGTAATGCCCCCTTGAGCAGCTGGTTAGAGGCCTGTTCTTTGATATAGGGGTGGGTCTAGTGTCTGGTTGTAAATTAGGAGTGTCTCCTTTCTTTGGAGTCATATACCTGGACAATCTTGGTGGAGAAATGTATATCCTACCATCCTAAGTTCTAACAGGTCTCATTAGGATATACTTGTCTTTGAGGTACTTTAGAGGTAGTCATCCTTTAGCTAAATTTTTTCTGTGATTTACCATCTCCTAAGCATTGAGAAAATTCATTATACCACCAATTCCCTTCTTCAACATCACAGGAAGTAGAGTGCTACTTCCTTTCCATAAGACATATCATTTACAACTTGTACAAAATTAAATACAAATGAATCTTTCACCTGAATGTTAAATGTGAGGTGCAGAATATCTAGAAGATACTAGAAAAACTAAGCCTCTATGAATTTGGTGATCTGCTTCCCTGGATGTACCAAAAGCATGTTGACCTATACTACAGTTTCCACACACAGCTCCCTGCTCCCAATGCTGTGCACAGAGGGAGCTCATGGAGTAAAGTTATTCAGAGGCAGGCACCTGGGTCCAGGGAGTTACAAGAACCACATGGTACCTCCACAGGACACGAATTCTGTCTGCTCACTCCCACTAAACCCCAGAGAGCAGAGCCACACCAGCTCCAGAGGCTCATCATCCACTTTTCCCATCAGGGGACAACACCCCCTTGGTAACCATGCCATTGCAGATTGCCCATGTTCCCCTCTCAGCTCCTTGCAGGAACAATCCCAGAATGATGCACAAAAGCACTGAAGCCCACTCTGCTACAAAGCTGAGCTAGTATTCTGGCCCCAGCAAGAGCCCTCCAACAATTCTGACTGGCAGGTCAGACTGGAGGCCCTTATTGTCTCGTGAAGCCTGATACACTTGTAATCCCTGCACTTCTTGAGACATAGAAGGATCAGAGGTTCAAGGATTCAAATGAGGTCAAGGTCATTCTGGGATATCAGAGATCTTGTCTCAAAAAATCTAAACTAAGCCAGGTGGTGGTGTGTAGATGCAATTCTAAACAGTCTTATTAAATAAGAAACACAGAGCCAAATAAAGAATTAAAAGCCCAAGAAGTCAGAGCACTAGCAAATAGCCTTTAGCTTACCAGCTGCTGCCATCCTTCCCCTGAGAAAAGACTTACCTCATGTGTGTCTTTTTACTAACTTTCTGTTCAGCCTTCTCATTGGTTCTAAACCCAACCACATGACTTCTTCATCACTGCGGGTCTATACAGACCTCAGGTTTCTATGGTTGGTACTTGGATTAAAGGCGTATGTCTTCAAGCTGGCTATGTCCTTGTGATCAGATTAAGGGCATGTGCTACCACTGTCAGACTTCTGCTAAATGGCTTGTTATTAGCTCTGACCCCCAGGCAACTTTATTTATAAACATACAAATAAAATTATATTTCAGCACAAATAAAATATCACCATGTGGTGGTACTTGCCTTTAATCCCAGCACGTAGGAGGCAGAGGCAGGCAGATTTATATGAGTTTGAGTCCAGCCTGGTCTACAGAGCAAGTCACAGGAAGGCTCCAAAGCTACACAAAGAAACCCTGTCTTGAGAAAAAAAAAACTAAACTAATCAAACAATAGCAATAATATCAAATTCAAAAAAGATCAATCAGATTTGTGATAGGGACAAAGGTGAGGGAATTGAGCAAAGACTCAGCAATTAAGAGCACTCAATATTTTTCATGGGGACCTGAGTTTCTTTTCTAGCATCCACATAGAAGCTCACAACCATCTTCAATTTCAATTGCAGAGAATCTGACACCCATTTCTGACCTTTATAGGTACCAGAAAGAATAGCAGTACACAAACATACGTGTAGACAAAGTACAAACATAGGGAAGCAATAAAAGCTACTACTATCCTCTAGTCAGAAATTTCCTAAGGAAAAAGTGGGGTGGAAGTGGTAACATAATGGTTTAAGCTATTAACACAAAGAGGCAATAGTATAAAAACAAGCAACAAGATTGCATATGTAGTTTTACTCAGCTTAATTAGAGACTAGGCCATTCTTGGAATCTGGCTATCCTTCATGTCTTGCTCACCTCATTTTTATCCTGTGGCCCCTACATTCACAGCAAATGCCAAACAGCTCATAAAAGCCAAGCTGGCTAAGCAGGTCTAGTGCTGTGACAAAGCAAGGTACTGGGTGTCCCTACAAGGAACATAGACTGTTCTCAGTGGCCTAGATGAACATACTCCAGGACTGCAGGGAAACTTTATTTCTTAATCTGTATTTGTCTGGACCTTCCTGGTACATTGTTAATGTTATGGAAGAGAAATAATAGCTTCATGTAAACACACATAATGTCTCCATACCTCCATTGAGCTGAAAATGTATCCTGAATTTAGGTAATCTGAACTCAAAAATCCTAAGTTCCAACTAAAGAACAGAGAACATCTGTGGTGATATTTTATTTGTGTTGAAATAATGTGGTGATATTTTATTTGTGCTTTAATAAAGCTTGCCTGAAGATCATAGGAAAGCCAGCCACTATAGTAAACACAAAAGTCAGGCAGTGGTAGCACATGCCCTTAATCTGATCACTTAGCAGGCAGGGTCTCTGTATGTTCAAGGCCATACTAAGGAACAGAGGCAAGTGTAGTGACACATACCTTTAATCCCAGTATGAACCATAGAGACATGGAGGTCTGTACAGATAGACAGATAATGACAAGGAAGTGAGGGACAAGGAAGTGAAGTAGCTGGGCTAAGATAGCCAATGAGAGGGCAGAACAGCAAGAAATAAAGGCATTTGTAAGAGAAGAAATAACTCACATTTGGTTTTTCAACACAGGGTTTCTCTGTGTAGCTTTGTGCCTTTCCTGGAACACACTTGGTAGACCAGGCTGGCCCCGAACTCACAGAGATCTGCCTGGCTCTGCCTCCCGAGTACTGGGATTAAAGGCGTGTGCCACCACTGCCCAGCAGTGAAATCACTCACATTTGGAAGCTGTAGAGTTGGTGAGGTAATGTTGGCTGGTAGCTTTTCCTATTTCCCTAATTTCTTTAAGGCTTTCACCCCTATATTTGACTCCATGTTTTTTTATTTAACAAGACCATTTAGAAATTCATATACAAATGGTCAGACCAATGGATGTATCCCTGTAAGCAAGAGCTACATTTGTTAGCAGATTTCACATTAGCTACAATACACAATCATTAATTTAGACATATATTATGGATAAAAACAACTGGAAGACAAATGATATTTTACTGGACACACACCTGTAATCCCACCTCTTGGAAGGTAGCAAGATTACCCCAGTGTGAGACCAGCCTCATCTACACAGAGGAATACCAGGAAAGATACCCAGTGAAACTAGCTCATATATATTGATTAATTCATTAATACAAATTTAAAAACAGGGCAAAATAATTTATTCAAAACAATTTTTAGGCTTTGTGAAGAAAAGAAAGATACTTCCTTACATGCAGTCTCAATACTATCCACAATAAAAGCTTGAGTCTTTGTTGAAAGATAGGATACATGAAACAAAAATGCCTTAATCCATTTACTGAAATTATATCAAGAACAAATATTTTCACATATCAAACTAGAATTATTAAGGAAGGGAGCAGCTCAGTAGTAGAGCAACTGCCTAGTATGTGCCCTGCCTGGGTCTCACTCCATGATGAAACTGTCTAGAATAATGAATCTAAGATGTGCAAAGAATCAGTGTACAACTAAAGCAACTAGGTTTGCTCTATCTGCTTTATAAGTCACAAGCACTTCTGAAAACAAGTTTATTAGATTTTTTGTACATGTTAATGCATGAGAGTATGTTTTCCATATGTATATGAGATCAAGAAGTATAGATAGTTATGACTCTCTCAACTTGAGTGTTGTTTTCTGAACTGGCATCATCCCCAAAATGAATACATGCTGAGTCACCTGCCTAGACATTTTATCCAATAAACCCAAAGTCATTCATAGATTAACAACAACAAGAACAACAAAACCTAAATAAATAAAAAAAGTAAAGAAATGATCCTTGGGAACATGATGCATTAAAATTAAGATTTCCTGTATGACAAATCTGCACCATAAAATTGCTACGCCCACAGCTGTGACACCTGTGTAGCTGTAGCAAGTATGCCGCTGCGCTGGGGCCCAGCAGCTGAAGGGTTGAGGTTAGAGCTTCCTGGAGCGTGGCCTCAGGCGGTTCCCCCACAATCAGTGATCGTCATGCAGCCTGAGGATCCCAGGAAGCCCTGGAGAATGAAATGGCCTTGACGACAGTCCTTGTTGGCACTAATCACGATCTTTCTCTGTATGTCTTATCTGTGTCTTCTCCAGTTAACAGCACAACCAGTACAGGTCGGCACCAACATGACTGACCCAGATGACCCTGTACCCGGAGCACCTCCATTTATCAGACCTGTGTATAAGGAAGCTCAAAAGACTTCCTCAAATACATCTCTGGGGTCATTCCTGTTTAGAGTAGAGCAGCGCGAGCTCTTGTCAGAAACAGCCAGAGAGCCCAAAAATGAAAGTAAAAATAAAAATGTTACGAGGGAATAAACATAGTGTGCCAGACCCTTCTAGAGAGAAAGAGTTAGAGAAAATTCCCCAGCACACACTTCCCAGGGGGTATACACAGTACTTCTTAGGAGGGAGCTGGTGGACAGCCCCTAGGTGGACCTCCGAAAGTGGAAGTTACCTAGAGCCGCTCCCATATACAGGAAGTTATGATGAAGTTGGGAACAGATGGGTAAATTATGAGGGGAAAAAATGGCTTGGAAAGCAAATGGGTATACAATAGTAAAATATAACCCAGACTGGCAAGAGTTTGGCTCCCCACAGATGTGGTCGCTGGCGCAAGATAGATTTCACAAAATTCTGAGATCATGCCCTCAGACAATAGCCACAATGAACTCCCGCTGCAGAAGTGATACACAAAAATAGATATGGATGTCTCTTGTTATTGTTTCTTGCTGATTCTGAGTAATTGTAAAAAATAATGGTCTGATGTAACCCCCTGCCAAGTTCCTCGATTGTAAAAGTATATAAGCATTGCCTATACAGAAGTAAAATTGCAGCAGCACATCAACATATGTGTCTGTCTGTCATTCTCCTCGCTGATTCCTGACTTCTCCTTGAGCCTTCTCCCTGGTTCTCCCGCAGTGGTGGTCTCCCTCTGGGTGGTCTGCGGCATAAAATGAAATTAATTAAAACACAATACCCAACAATTTATAACAGGAAAGCTGATTACAAAGCTACATTCACAGTGGAAACACTCAGAATGATCAATGGTATTATAAAAAAAATAGTGCACAGATTAACAAAATATGACTTCTATCCCCACCACAAAGCTAGAACAACCAAGAATGTGTACAATAGTTGTGAAAGAATAAGGAGAGAAAAGGCCAAGAACAAACACAAGAAAATATGGTCAACTATTAATCAAAGGGAAACTTATCCAAGAAAAGTGATGATCTTGACTAATGTTACTCAGCTAACTATGATTCTATGTATATAGAAATTAAGCAGAATTCACATCTTCCACAAAATTAACTCATTGTGACCTTTAAATTGTTGTTTCTGACCCTCTAGCTACAGATAATTCTTCCAAAGCAGAAGCCCCATGCTCTAGAGCTCTCTCTGCAAAAGGAGATGGTCTCCTGCTTATGACTCTGCAGGCCCTTAAGTCTCATTGTGTTTTCAGGTAAACTCAGCACCACTGATGTCCAATCCTAAAGCAACATAGAAGAATAACTTAAAAATCTGCTTCCTGTCCCATGGATTATGGTACAAGATATCAATTCTGCCCTCTCTACCTGCTCAACACCATGCACACCTGAGAAATCTCTGTGGCTCAGAAACTTGTTTTGTCCTCTGAAATAAAATTTCACTGGAAAAGACCATTGTGGCCAGTGATGGCAGAAAGTTAGAAGTATTCTAATCATGTATTGCTGAGACAATCCACATCACCATCTTTCTACCAAGTTCTAAACTATTTGAAACCTTTAGCGTCAAACCTGAAAGTGGAATGCAATGGTCAGAACTTCAGGAAATGAGACCTTTGGTTTTCCAATCTGTCTTCGCATTGCACATCAAAAGTTTCCCTGTGTGTGCACACTGGACAGTGATATTACAAGCATCATGTCCTCTCATGCAAGGGCTGCAGAGTCTCCCCTTCTCTAGGGAGGCTGAGAGGAGAAGGGCCACTTCCCAGGTCCCAAATGGACTAACAGAACCACAGTCTGGCTCATGGTCCATCCAAAGCCCAGCAAAAATGACCACTCAGCAGATGTTCTCTGAACACCCTATGTTCACCATGGCATGGCTTGTGCTGTTCCTACAACTCCCTACAGCAGAAGCATAGGAGAATTCTGGAAGGAAACCACAGTTATGTGCCACTAGTAATCCTGATGCTAAGCTTTCCCAGAGCCCCTCATTAGCTAGGGCCACCCACTTGGGACTCAGCATTCTAACAGCTCACCTACTGGGTAATCAGAAATCAAATGACTCAAACATCACAGTCCTTCAAGCTCTGCCCTTCCAGCCCATCAGACCTGGCCATAGTCCAGAAAATTTCTGGTTTGGGTAGACATTTTTCTACTCTCCAAGAGCATATCCTGTTCCTCACCCAAAGCACAGGGTCCTATCTGTGCACATTTCATTATACACTCAGTGTACAGTTCAGGCAACCCATTGGCTAATAGCTGACAAGTAACTGTTATTACCATGTAACTGTTGTTAAAGAAAAACAGGCCCTGAATTAGAAAACAATGATGTGTCATGGTAGGACTTGGAGACATGAAAGAGTGTAGATATGATATTGTTATAATCTCAAAAAAATATGTTGAAAAATTGAAAAAAAGCTTAATGGCAATGTTCTGCAGAGTCTAGGAATTTGTATTAGAGCACATCAAAAATTTCTCAATATTTTGATCTTTGGGTGTACATCTAAAGTCTGAAAAAAAAGTCCTGTTAGGGATGGTAAAAACATTTTACCCAGATCTATTTTGATTGAGCTACTGTAACTATAGCAATTTGCTTTAATGTTAAGGTCAGTCCTTTATCCAGATTCCTGATTGCCCTTGTATGTGGACCCCAAGAAATGGCCAATCAGGACATTTATGGAACATCTAAAATTGATTACCTAATTCCACATTGCTAATCTCAACTACTACTGAAGTAGGAAACTTCTCAAACCCCACCCAGCACCTCCCTTTCTGTACTGTGACTCCACCATCTTCAAAGTTGGTCAATGAACTCAATTCCTACACATGTCCTTCTTCATTTATAAGTCTCCACTAAAAGCCAGAGAGATTAGAGGACACTAAATAGCTGATTTAGTTTTCCTTCTCACTGATCAGTCAAGGCCCAGGCTGGTATGAGTTGTTGCACTGTCTTCCTAGCACTGCACAGTAGAGGCAGGATTAGGTGTTCAAACCAATTCTCAATTACATAGCATGATACAGTGACATTACAAGCTTATAGTCCCCCATGCCAGAATGGCAGAGTCTTCCCCTCCCAGTGAATCCACACTCAACAAAGCTCAAGGACAAGGGTCACTACCCAGGTTACCACAGGAGCAACAAAACCTCACTCTGGCTCATGGTCTGTCCCAGATCAAGCAGCTCTGACAGCTTAGCCAACTTGTTCTTCCTGATCTGGGACAGTGGTTCTCACACTCACCATGGCATGGCTTGTGGAATTCCTTAGAGCAGAACAAGAGGAGAATCCTGGAAAGAACCTGTAAGTTACCTCCTACTGGTGCTCCTGATTGCTAAACCTTCCCAGAGTCCCTCATTAGCTAGCATTATCCATTTGCATTTCAGAATATTAGAAGTTATGCTACTGGGTAAGCAGGGATCAAATGACTCAGAGAGCAAAAACTTTCTCAGGTTTGTCCCCACTATGGACAGACAGGATCCCAATCTGGGGATTTGGTAGTTTGGTAAAATTCTCCAATCTCCCAGAGCACTTCCTGTTCCTCCTCCAAGGCACAGGGTCTTATGTGTTCACATTCCATTACATACTCAAAGTTCAATGTAGCCAATCCTACACTTCATAGCTGGGAAGTTCTGCAGCCAGACACAGGTCACATTTAGACAGTAACAGTTGTTAAACAAAAAGAGGCCATGGACTAGAATACAAGGAAAAGTCTTTGGGAGGGCCTGGAGACAGGAAACAGACAGTGGAAATAATGTAATTATAATCCCAAATGATTCTGTTAAAAAGTTGAAATAGACTTTACGGCTATGTACTCCAAAGACTAGGGATTTGTATTAGAGCACACCAAGTAATATTCATATCATTTATCTGGGTGTATACATCTTAAACCTGGAAAACACAGTCATGTATTAGACAGGGTCACATCATTTTATCCACTTCTGCTATTTAGGCTGAAATGGTGTAACTATAGTAATTTGGTTGCACTAACATTCAGTTCTCTATCTACACTCTTGATGGATTGGTCTGGGGACCCAAGAACTGACCATTCATATCATTTATTGATCATCTGAAATTGATTACCTCACTAATGTCATCAACTGTCCTAACAGGAATGCTTTCACCCTCCTTCTTGCTTGCCCATCCCCTTCCATCCTATGACTGCATCTGCTTTACAGTTAGTTGGTCAGTGAACACAATTCTTACAAAAGTCTCACTTCATTTGTAAATTCGCAATAAAATCTTGAGAAGTTAGAGTATACTCATCCACTAATCTATTTTTCTTTCCTACAGACCAGACAAGGCCCCAGTCTGGAAGAAGATTTAGGACTGTCTTTCCAGCATCGGGCAGCATAGGCAGGATTAGTTTTTCTAAGAAATTCTCAATTTTATGGTATGAGACAAGCCTGAGCTACAAGAGACATTGACCTAAACCAATGAGTCTCAACCTTCCAAATGTTATGACTCTTTAACACAGTTCCTCATGATGCAGTGATGCCCCTAACTATAAAATTATTTTCACTGCCTTTTTATAACTATATTTTTGCTACTGTTATGAATTATCACATAAATATCTGTGTTTTCTAATCATCTAGGACAGTCCTGTGATATGATCATTTGTTCCTCCAGATGGAGTCATGATCACAGTTGAGAACCACTGCTGTAAACTGATATAAATAAATAAATAAATAAACAAACAGCACTTAAGAAAAAATGAAATGAAATTCTTAAACAGAGAAACATGAAAAAATCGAAAAAAAGCAGCAATGCATTTAAAAATGAATTTTTAAAATAATGTCAATAATTGAGGTTTTAAAATGATTAAAAAAAAAAAGACTTGGAAGAAAACTTAGCTATACTGACTTTAAAATGGAGTAGGTACCACCAAAGTAAATTGAATACCATTAATAAGAAAATGTATGACATTGTCCCATGTAAAATGTTAGTCACTGAGTGTTGTAAGATGACACAGAGTTACAGCCATTGGCTTATGTCTCAAACCTCTCAGCTGACTTTAGTATGTCTGATAGGAAATCACAACATGTCCACACGGTTGGGCTTGCCCGGCAGACCGCCTAGTTATTTCCGGTTCAAAATAGCCATTTCCGGGTCAAACATCTCGCGTGGCTAGGACTCCATGGCTTTACATGGTTGCGTAAAGCGCGTGCACCCGTGCGGCCATGTAATCTACATGCATGCGTGGAGTAGCCAAATGCAGTCCTGTATGCATGCGCAGCCCACTCTTTAAAAAGCCGGCGCCATTTTGCACAGGTCTTTCTTCTCTCTCTCCTCTTCTTACTCATGTGTGTGTTTCACACAGGCCTGTCACATCTGTCACATTCTCTATAGATCCTCTTTTAATAAAAACTCTTTTGTGGTCTTGTCGTGTTCAGGACATTTTCTTGCAGGGTAAGAGCGCCAAAATAACTAACAATGTCAACCAGGATTGCACATATCTGCATAGGAGAGTTCACTAATTGGAAACTGAATACTTAGCAGTTCAAGCTATCCTCCCTAAACTGTACACCCACCAATACTGTGTGTCTTCATTCACATGAAGAAATTAATACATTGAAGGAAATTTCAGAGAAAGTCTCTCACCATCAGTCCTTCTTTGTAATGGAGACCCCTGCAGCTTACTTCCTTCAACTTCAGTCATGACCTAGCTATTGTCTAGTCTGTTTCCCCCTACAGTGTACACAGTACACAGTACACTGTTCCTCCTCTTCTGGCCTGAAGGGAGAAGCCATGCTCCACACACAAATCCTTTTCCTATTCTGCAATGGACAGTGCACTGTGTGACACAAATGGGTAATTTTAGAACTTTGCGGTGCTGTAGATGTGTCGTCCAGGAATTTATGGTGGTTAGTCTGGAGGATAACAAGGGCAATGCCTGTGGGACTACAGACAGGTTCAAGTCCACCTCAATCAACAGAAGACCTTGACTCAAAACTGCTTTTCAAAAAGAGTGGAGATGCCTCTGTTCTAGAATTAAAATACCTTCATGGCTCACCATGATGTAATGTTGGTTGTGACCCTGTAATGGTTCCTTGAGCAACATTGAGAGGCTGTTTTTTTTTAATGGATAGATGGGCCATTCTGCTGATTATAAATCAGTGGAGTCTCCTTTGTTATGGTAGTGGAGCTGGTTAATCTGGGGAACAAGCAACTACATTGCATCATACTAATTTCTAACTGGCATGATAGGCACACTATTTATCTTTGGGGGTATTGGTGATGCAGCTCTCCCCAGCATAAATTCTACTTTGTGGATTAGTGTCTCCTAAGAACTGACAAGTCCTTGTACAATCAATTCTATTACCATCAATTCTACTGTTCTACATTGGATTTCGGCAGTGAAGTACTCTACACAGGAGATACTGTTTACAAGCTCCTCAAAATTAACTCCAATTGGATCATAAACTGTAACATGAGAAGTTCAAATTACAGAACTTTTAGAAGATAGGACAGAGACTAGGGCTCTTTGAGTTTGGCAAATCTTTGTTCCATAGTGATACTATGTTCCATAGTGATACTACTAAGAGCTCCATCATTTCACAGTGATGTGAACAACAAGGTTATTTCAAAGCACCATCCCACTCCCAATGCTCTGCACAGATGCAGCCAGTGGAGTGAAGTTACACAGAGGCCCAGGAAATGAAAAGACCACCCAGGATCCTATAAAACCACAGTGGAGTATGCAGACCCAACAGGACCATGTAGGACCAGGTCAGAACATGTGTAACTCTATATCTGGACACATGTTCCCACCCAGCCAGCAGAGGATCCCCCACACTGGCTCCCATAGCTCAATTGGCCACTCCTCCCAGTTGGGACTGGAGCCCCTTCCAGTTCTCCCACTTTCTCTGCTCAGCTCCCTGCAGCAGCACTCATACAGCACAACACACAAAACCACTGGCACCAGCTTCTCTTCAAGCCAAGCCTTTAGCCCACAGCCAGAAAGACACCTCCCCCTTCCAGGTCACCTGGAGAGCCTGATTGGCTGGTGAGGCTTGAATGACAACAGCACATCCCATAGGGTTAAATTGTGCTTACAGGCACAGCACAATGCTTCCTGATCCCACCTCCCACCCCAGACCCAAACCTTTTCTAAAATAGCAGAGATTTGCATTTCAATAGCATTTGCCCCTGACTCTAATAGCAGACCCTGCTCTCTTTCTGCCCTCCATTGGCACTTCTTCTCCATCCCCCTGGACACAGTGTGGCTAGCCAGCTTGTACAGACCACTAAAGTATGTGGGGAGGAGTGATTCTCTGTCACACAGGTGGAAGATTTAAGCACACAAAAGGAGATGTTTGTTAGGTGGATTCACACTGAGGTCAAATAAATTGAATGTTCTTTTTACCTGCTTGTCACAGGGACTTCAGATAACTAGGAAAGAAAAGCAGCAACTAGATCACAAACAAGGTAATAGGTCTTTCACCCATCAGAAAGCTGGCTAATGACTCCATTGTTTATGAAGTTTTATTTCTGAAATTAAGGGCAAATTGTTGCAAATTGAATAATAATAAAGAGTAGTCTTCATTGAAAGTTGAATACTTAGAGAATAATGGAGTTAGGAAGAATGTGTTTATGACCATTGTTAGCCAGTATATCTTCTTCCATGGCCAGGTGTCAAAAAAAAAAAAAACCCCCAAAAAACTGTATTATTCAAGCTTCTCTACATGATCAGAACTGGTAGAGTGAATCTCTCTCTCCATGTATGTAGAAAGTTGATTTCATAGAATGTCTTACAAGCTGTGGTCCAGGTAGTCCAACAATGACTTCCCATCAATGGAAATTTGAAGAGGCCAGTAGTTATTCAGCTCATGAGGCTAAATATTTCAGCTGGTCTTCAGTATATACCATAATACCAAGGAAGTAGACTCTAAGGCTGGTAAAGGAATGAACTTGGTAGCCAGATCTAGGGCAAGGAGGCAGAGAGAGACAGAGAGAGAAAGAGAGAGAGAGAGAGAGAGAGAGAGAGAGAGAGAGAGAGAGATAGATTCCTCCTTCAATACATTTTATATGTGTAGGCTGCCACTAGAGATACAATCTAGATTAAAGATTGATCTTAAATTTCATTTTTTATGGCATTTTCAAGACAGGGTTTAACTGTGTAGCCCTGGAACTCATTCTGCAGACCAGGTTAGCCTCAAACTCAGAAAAATCCAATATTTTCTGCAACTGAGTGCTTGGATTAAAGGTGAAAACAGGCACCAAGCAGCAGAAGGTGAATAAGTCTTTATTTTCGAAGCATTTTTAAAAATCCTTAACAAGTATACCCAACTCTTTGGGTTTTTGTTAGTTCCAGAAGTAGTCAGTTTGACTACCAAGAATAGCCATCACAAGAGCCAAGAAAGGAGAAATGAGAAAAATTTCTTACCTACAGAAGGCAGGGAAAGAAGCTTTTCCTAAACAAAGGAAGAATGTGAATTTTACTTAGGAAGTCTGGACATGTTTATGTAGAATTCTTCCTATTCCTAAGCAGGTGAGTAAACAAATCCACTTGTGAACATGGTCACAATATGAAAGCAGAGAAATTTAGGGGTATTATTACTGTAATGTTATGCAGAAACACATTTAAGTTAAAAAATGATGGAAAGAAAAGCCTCTGGCATGTTCATCTTATACCAAAAGGTCTTAGCTGAAAAGCAATAAATGACACAGTGAAAAAATATTGCTTTGGAGCCTATGCAACATGGCAATCTTGATGTTCAATCTAGAAGAAAACTATACCAATGTCATTCTTACAGTTGGAAAAGATAGAAAACACAAATACAGAAAACATCAAGGTAAAGTCATTTAACAGCACTGTATACTCTGTTTTCAGATGCATGGTTATGATTAACTATATTAACCTCAGAATGAAGCTGCTTTTACCTCTGAACAGGCTTGCTGTTCTATGTAAGACCATCGGGACATTGTTTTAACTAGCCTCGGCGGCTGTCTTTCTCAGGGCTATGACATCACTGTAGACAATTCCATTCTTTCTTTTTCTAAATTTTTTTGAGACAGGGTTTCTCTGTGTAGCTTTGGAGCCCTTCATGGAACTCATTCTGTAGCCCAGGCTGGCCTGGTCTCTCAGTAGAGATCCTCCTGACTGTGTGTCTTGAGTGCTGAGATTACACCACCACACAGCCCCTTTTTCTAACATTTAAAAAATTAAATTATATGGGTGTTGTCCATGCATGTGTCAGTGCACAGTACTTACAGATGTCAGAAGAAGGCAGGAGATGCCTGAGAGTGGAATTACAGCAAATGGTTAGCTCCAATGTGGGTTCTAGAAATGGAACCTAGGTCCTCTGTAACAATGGCCAGTGCTCTCAATTGCTGAGCTATCTCTTTAGCCCCTCTTTTTATTTAAAATTTATTTCTATAAATTGTTAATTCAATGATATTACATTACATTTCCTTTCATCTCTTAATTCTTTCCCTTCAAAAATCCCTTCCAACTTCTTCTTTATTAGGTACGTGTGAACAAGTATTCTGAAATACATGAATGCAACCTGCTGTTTCTATTTTTGTTGTTTTGGACAAATAATTAGGAAAAGTCATAATCTGACCCCACCCAGTGGAAGTAACTGACATTCCAAATATTCCTTATTCCCCTAGACAAATGTCATCCAATCAGGGTCTTGAACCCTAGAAATCTCCTCACCTCAACCTCTGCTATGATAAAAACCCCACCTTGCCTGGACACAGGGCTCTCTGCTCTTACTGTTGCATCCCACAGAGAGAGACAGAACAAGCTCTGAGCAAGACAATAAGGGATCTTTGCTTTTATATATGGGATTTGGTCTCCATATTGGTCTTTTGGGGGTCCTCACAATCAGGGCATAATAGTAGGAAAGGAAAAATCTATAACCAGAATAAGTATCCACTCCAGTAAGGACAAAGAGTTGTCTCTTCCATGAAGGAAGTGCTGATTAAAAAGTGGAATTCTCCTACATTTGAGAGAATTAGCCAGAGGCAGGAAACAATCAGCTTCCTAAATGTTTATCCAGTACAATGTGGTCAGCCAATTATCAATATATCAACTAATAAGAATGGACATGCCAGGTTGTATTCATGTATTTCAGCAAACATGTTCACCCATACCTAAGAAGGAAGAAGTTGGAAGGGATTTTTGAAGGGATGGAATTAAGAGATGAAAGGAAATGTGACATAATACCTTTTAATTAACAATTTATAGAAATAAATTTTATATAAATACAGTGGCTAGAGAGATAGATCCAGCAATTAAGAGCACTGGCTGTTGTTACAGAGGACCTAGGTTGTATTTCTAGAACCCACATAGTAGCTAACAATTTGCTTTAACTCCAATTCCAGTCATCTCCTGCCTTCATTAGCCTCTGTTGGTATTATGCACAGACAAAATATCATATAATTAATTGTTTAAGTTAGAAAAGGGGAAAGAATAAAATATTTTACTGTGAGGTCAGAACCCTGAGATAGACAGGAGCTAGGGCTAGTTAAAATGAACTCCTTCTGGTCTTGCATGGAAGCAGCTGTGGCCTTCTGTCAAGCCAGCCTACTCAGAGGCAAAAGCATCCTTGTTCTGAGGTTAACAGAGATCATCATAGCCATTCATCTAAGAGTGGAATATACGTGACATTTCCATAAAGTTTTCTGTGTTTGTGTTTCCTATATTTTGTATCTCTGAGAATTATGTCATTGGTACAGTTATCTTTTAGATCAAACATCAAGATTGACAGGTCACATATGCTCATGAGCAATCTGCTTTCACTCTGTCATTTACCTAATTTTCAGCTAAGATCTTGTGGTACAAGACCAACAATCCAGAGGCATTTCTTTTTCTCATTTTTAGAATTTATATGTTTCTGCATTACATTGAGGTATAAATTCCCCTAAACATCTCTGCTTTTACATTGTGATCATGTTCAGAAATAGATTTGCTAACCTAGCCTGCTTAGGAATAGAGAGAACTTTACCTAAACATGTCCAGACTCCATAAGTAAAATGAACATGTTCCCTTTGTCTAGGAAAAGCATTGGTAACACATCCATTACTCTAGCGGCCACCTGTAGGTAAGCAATTTTTCTCCTTTCTTCTGTCTTGGTTATTGTGATGGCTATTCTTGATAGTCAAACTGACTACCTCTAGAAATAACTAAAATTGAAAAAAAATTGGGTATATCTGTGAGATATTTTTAAAGGTTTTGAAAGGAAAGACCCATTATTACTGTGGCTCATTTGAGGTGATGTCCACCTTCAGCTGCTTGGTGAATGTGCACACTTTTAACCCCAGCACTCAGGAGGCAAAATCAGTTGGATTTATTGAGTTTGAGGCCAGCCTCGTCTACAGAATGAGTTATAGGGAAACACACATAAATCTCAAAATCACCCAAAAAAATTAAGTTGTAAGATTCACCTTTAGGGCTGGAGAGATGGCTCAGAGGTTAAGAACACTGGCTGTTCTTCCAGACGTCCTGAGTTCAATTCCCAGCACTCTTATGGTGGCTCACAACCATCTGTAATGAGATCTGGCTCCCTCTTCTGGCCTGCAGGGATACATGGAAACAGAACACTGTATACATAATAAATAAATAAATAAAATAAATAAACAAACAAACAAACAAACAAATAAATCTTTAAAAACAAAAAAGATCCACCTTTAATCTTGATGCCTACATATATAAAGGACACTGAAGGAGGAAGCTCTCTCTCTGCCTGCTTGTCCTATCTCTGGCTACCAAGTTCATTCCTTTACCTGCATTAGAGCCTACTTCCTTAGAATTGTGGTGTATAGTGAAGATGAGCTGAGATATGCAGCCTCATGAATTGAACAAGTACTGAATTCTTCAAATTTCCATTGGTAGCTGCCATTGATGGACTATCTAAACCACAGTTTGTGAGACATTCTAATAAATTCACTTTATTCCTACATGGAGAGCTTTGTTCTACCATTCTTGGTCATGTAGAGAACCTTGAATAATACAGTTGTTGTTTTTTCATCTGGCCACTGAGGAAGATAAACACATTCTTCATAGCTCAATTATTCTCTAAGTATTCAACTATCTATAGACTACTCTTTATTACTATTCATTTGCCAACAGTTTGCTCTGAATTTCTGAAATAGAACTGCTAAAGCAATGGATGGATTATTTTGTTTGTGACCTAGTTCCTGTTTTTCTTTGCTGGATGTCTAAAGTCCCTGTGACAACCAGGTACAAAGTACCTTAAGTTCCCCTGATGTCAGTATTAAGTCACATAATAAACACTTTCCTTGTGTGTCTTTAAATTTCTCTTTAGCTGTTAATATTCAGGGCACTCTTTTACCTGTGAGACAGGGAATCATTCCACCCTGCATAGTAGAGTGATCTGTATAATCTGGCCACATTATGTCCAGGAGGAAGAAGGGGAAGTTCCTATAGAGTTCAGAAAGATAGCAGGGTCAGCTATTGGAGCCAGGGACAAGTACTATTAATATGCATATCTCTGCTAATCTGATCAAGAAAAAGTTTTTTTCTAGGGTGGAAGGCAGGGTCAGGAACCATTGTGCTGTGTCTTTAAGCAGAGTGTAACCCTGTGGGAGGTGCTCTTGTCACTCAGGCCTCACTAGCCAATCAGGTGCTCCAGGTGACCTGCCAGTCAGAAGTCCTGCAGGGTCCTTCTGGCCACCAGCTCCAGACCTGGTTTTGTAGAAGCCTTGCAGCCAACAATTTTGTGTGGTGTGCTGTGTGTCCTACTGCAGGGAGATGAGCAGAGAGCATGGCCAAGCTGGGAAACCATGACTTGGTGAGTGAGGGGCTGGCTGACCCCAGATGGGGTAGAACAGATGATGAGGTGTGGGATCCAGTGTGATGGCTCCTCCTCAGATCTGGGTGGGAACCTGCTTGCAGAATCCCTGTCCTGTGAAGTCCCATGTGGTATTTGAAACTCCCTGGATGTGGGCTGAATCTGCTCATGGAATTGAGCAAAGGATCTGTGTGTAGAAACATCTTTGTGCTGAGTGAGGGTGGCCCATGCCTTTAATCCAGTACTGGGGAGGAAGAATCAGCAGTTCTCTGTGAGTTCAAGGCCAGCCGGCTCTACAGAATGAAATCCAGGCATCAAAACTACACAGAGAAGTTTGTCTCACAAAAAAAGAAAAAAGAAAGAAAGAAAAAGAAAGAAAGAAAGAAAGAAAGAAAGTTTTTGTAGTGAACTTTGACATGCTTTTGGCACACCCATGGAAAGCAGGTTGTCAAACACGGAGAGTACCTTCCAGTACCTTTTAGAGATTCAGGACTTTGCATTTCACTTTCACGTGTAAGGTCCAATTATAGTTAATTTTGTGGAGGTTGTAAAATGCATCTCATGTGTTGGGTAGCACTCCACTACTAAGGTGTGATGTAGAAGAGTAGAATTGGTAATATAAAGGATTTATTAATTCTTTGGAGATAGTAAGTCTCACAAAATAGAATTTAAGTGAGGGAGGACTGCCTCAAAAAAACAAAAAAACAAAAAAACAAAACAAACAAAAAAACAAACAAACAAAAAAACAGAAAGAAACCCTCAACGATAAGTGTATTTTAGCCAGGCATATTAGAAATTAGGCCAGTAGAATACACATTTGTTTGTCTCCAAACCATTACAAAGGAGCCACTATTATTTACAAAAATCCACTAGGCCTTTCACTGTATCAAAGAATGGAACTCTAACAAGCTGCTCATTGAGGCATTACAGGATAACTACCAACCTTAAATCCTGGCATGCCATTAAGTTCCAGTTTTCTCTTTGAGTAAATCATAGTTCTGCAAATGGACAATATCACATCAGGTGTCAACTTATTTAAAAAGTAAAACACTAGCTGGGTGGTGATGGTGCACACCTTTAATCCCTGCACTCACTCAGGAGGCAGAGGCAGGTTGATCTCTGTGAGTTTGAGGCCAGCCTGGTCTACAGAGCAAGTTCCAGGACAGGCTCTAAAGCTCCACATTAAAAATCTGTCTTGAAAAACCAAAAACAAACAAAGAAAAAGGAGGAGGAGGAGGAGGAGGAGGAGGAGGAGGAGGAGGAGGAGAAGAAGAAGAAGAAGAAGAAGAAGAAGAAGAAGAAGAAGAAGAAGAAGAAGAAGAAAAGAAAAACATAAAAGAAAAAAAATGTGTTAAGGAATTGCCTGATCAAGCAAGGCTTTCACTTAGAGGCCTTCAGGCAGGGATTAGGAAAATTCTTGGGAGAGCTAGTAATAACCTTGGACCTAGACCTCGGGAGCTTTCCCCTCAGGACCTATTGTATTGACAATAGAAACCTAGCTCCTTCCCCAAAACCAGGAATATGCTTTGGAGAACTAGCAATGGTCTGGAACCAGGGCATTTGTGGTGGGGTTACTTCAGATCCTGAGAAACAAACTCTTTCCACCACATGGGGGCTATAGTTATCAGCCACAGATCACTGTTGGCTTAGTCAGAAATGTTCTTGAGATACCATTTCCCCTTGTACAGCATTGTTTGATTAGCCTCCTTTTTGAGTCTGCCCCATTGTAAGATATACTTTGTGCTGACTTCCTAGAAGTTCCCCATTTCCTTTCATTTCATCCCTGGAAGTAGTATCCTAGGTGCTATTCTTCTTAAGACGCTTAGGTGACATGAGACATAGCTTGTGTAAGACCTCCACACTCCAGCTTTTATCTTTTCTACCTTGTACTCTTCCTCTCTTTCTCATCCCCTGTGACCTTCACCTCAGGACCCTGTCACTGAAGAAGATCTTGCTGTTTCACATAACAGGTACATAAGAAATAATTTTGGAAATGTATTTGCTGTGTAAGTCCCCTCTGTCTATGTGAATAGACTTGCAGTCTTCTGTCCCTATTTACATTGCTCAAAGTGTAACCTGAAGACTGAACCTAACTGTCACAAGGAAGATTAGCATATGTGGAATGCAATATCTCTTCCAGGCTGGCTCCTCTTTTAGCATTAGCTGGAGATGGATGCACACTATCATTAAAGAGAGTTTTCTTTATTTATCTCTGAAGTGTGTTGAGTGATTTCTCCCTTGGGAGACATTTTAATTATGTTAGAAAAATATTTCTGACACAGGCTCTCTTATGTTGACACAAGTGGCCTTGGTCCCAATCAGTTGCTCTCTATGGCAATGACCTTGATGTCCTCTATATTACACATTAAAAAACCTTAAATGATTGTATCCCATCAGAGTTTCAAAATTACCCATTTGAGTCATGCAGTTCCATATCCATTACAATGGAAGGAAAAGAATTTGCAGGTAGAGTATGGTTTCTACCTTCAGACCAGAATAGAAAAAGCTGGGCGGTGGTTGTGCACACCTTTAATCTCAGCACTCAGGAGACAGAGGCAGAAGGATCTCTGTAATTTGAGGCCAACCTGGGCTACAGAGAGAATTCCAGGACAGGCGCAAAGCTACATAGAGAAACCCTGTCTCAAAGAAACAAACAAACAAACCAAAAAACCAAAAAACAAAAAACAAAGAAAGAGAATAGAAGGAATAGATCATTGTGTACACTATTGGGGGATACAGGGAAGGCAATCAACTACTGGAGTCACCATTATGAAAACAAACCTGATTGTAGCAGGGGGTTGGTTTTGTAATTTCCCAGTTTGATGACTTCAGAATGAAGACAGACCAGACTGGTTGGTGTACCCTTTCAGGAGATTAATTTGAACTAGAGGATATTGAATTTTCTATTAAGTAACTCTCCTATGCAGATATGTTCAGTCTTGCTTGACTCTTATGTCAGCTTGGAGGTTTAGGAAAAAGGCCATTGACTATAACTCTGTGTGTCAGGTTACAGATCACAGCAGCCAACATGTGCATATGGGAAGATCAACCTATCTCTTATTAATGACATTCCCTCTACTAGAGAAAGTTCCACTCTTTTTTAAAGTCAATATAGCAGTTTATTGTTGTTGTTGCTTTCTATTTTGTTGTGGTTGTTGCTGTTGTTGTTGTTGTTTTGAGACAAGGTCTCCCTGTAGCTTTAGAGTCTTTCCTGGAACTCAGTCTGTAGCCCATGCTGGCCTCAAACTCAGAGATCTGCCTGCCTCTACCTCCTGAGTGCTGGGATTAAAGGTGTGTGCCACTACCACTGGCATAACTAAGTTTTTATCTTGAAAAATACATTATTTTATCACTTTAAAATAGCACATGGTATTATTTTTAACATTTTAAGAACATTATTGCTCTTATCTCTTTGTTCATATTCTTTAATGTGTGTAGGTCATTAATTCTTTCATTACTTCTCTCTCAAGAGTTGTTGATCTTTCTGAGAAGATCAGTGTCTCCTGAAGTCCAGGCTTACCTCATGCTATGTAATGGAGAATTGCATTGAACACCTAAACCTGCCTCTGCTGCCCATTGCTGGAAAGAGAGTCCTGTGTCTTCTTCTAAGCTGGACTCAGTGAGAAGGAAAAATGGAGCAGTTAATGAGTGTCCCCATATCTCCCTGGCTTTTTTGAGGGACATAAACATGAAGAGGGTCCTATGCAAGAATTAAGTTCACTTTGCATCTTTGACGCTGATGAATTGAAAGGCCAGAAAGGGAGGGACAGGACAGAGGGTGAGAGCTTTCCTGTTTCAACAGGATTTGAGATGAGTGATGTGGAGCGATGTAATCAATTTTAGATGATCCACAAATGTCCTGACTGGCTGTTTCTTGGGATCCACAGAGCAGCACATTCAGTAATCTGGATAAAGGACTGACCGTATATTGAAACTAATCCTGTATTACTGTAGTTACACTGGTTCAACCAGTATAGACAATCTGGGTAAAATGGTGTGGCCCTGCCTAACAGGACTGCTATTTTACTTGCTTAAGATGTGCAGCCTCAGGGAAAAAAAAATGCACGTGAGTAATCTCTGGTTTGCTCTCATACAAATCCATACATGGCCATAAATTCTATTACAACTTTTCCAAACAATTGTTTGAGATTATGGCTATGTCATGTCCACAGTCTCTTTCTTACCTACAAGCCCTACTATTGACCACTAACTGTTTTCTAATTCATGGCCTGTTTTTGTTTAACAGTTACATAGTAACAACAGTTACTGTTTGAATGTGACCTGTGTTTGGCTTCAGGCCTTCCCAGATATGCAGCAAAGTTTCGGCTGCACTGGACAATGAGTGTGTATTTATACGCAAAGGAGTGTGTGCTTGAGAATGGGAACAGGAAGTACTCTGGAAGACTGGAAGATTTTCAAAAATATAGATTTCCCCCATTAACATTTTGTCTGCCCCTAAGGTGGAAGGGCAGAGCTGAGAAGGCCTGTGCTGTCTGTGTCATTTGATTTCTGATCACTGAAAAAGGGAGCTGCCTCTGTCCTGAGTTGAGCTGGGTGGCCTTAGCTAATGTGGGACCTCAGGAAAGCTTAGCAATTAGGAGCACCAGTGGGAAGGAGCTTGCACCTTCTTTCCAGGATTCTCATCTTACTCTGCTGTAGGATCTGTGAGGGAGACCACAACCCATGCCATGGTGAGTGTGGGGACCACTGACCCCAAACCAATAGGAGCAGTTCTCCTGAGCTGTCAGACCTTCTGTGACTGTGATGGACCATGAGCCAGACTGTGGTTCTGTTGGTCCCTGTGGTGATCTAGTTAATGGCCCTTCTCTGAGAATCCCTGAGTGTGGATTCAGTGGGGAGGGGGAGGCTCTGCTGCACTGGATATGGGATGCTATGATGCTTGTAATATATTTGCATGTTGTTAGGCAAGTGGATAGAGCAGATTCTAGGTCATGTGTCATAACCCATGAGGCAGGAAAAAGACATTAAATTATTCTTCTAAACTATTTTGTGATTGGGTATCAGTAGGACTGGGTTTACCTGAAACCCCAAGGGGACACGAAACTTTGCAGAGCCATAGCATGAGATCACCTCCATTTAATTTGCCAAGAAAGTTCTAGAGCTTGGGGCCTCTCTGTTTGGAAGATATATCCATAGCTACAGGGTCAGAAAAAAAACATTTGTTGGTCACTTTGAGTTAATTTTGTGCGAGTTGTGAAATTTGTGTTTATTTAATTTCTATAGAATTACATAGAATAACATATAGAATTATAAATAGTTGTATAGTATTTGTAATGATCCCACATTTCCTTTGTGTGTTTCCTTTGGACTCTTGATTAAAAGTTGACTATATTTTTCTACTTTTGTTCTTGGCTTTTTCTCTCCATCTTCTTTATTCATTCACAAATATTGTACATATTCCTGATGGTTGTAGCTTTGTGGTAAATATAGAAGTCACATTGTGTCAATATGTGTACTAATTTTTCATAATCCTATGAGCCTTCTGAGAGTTACTGCTTTGGATTTAGCTTTGGAATCAGGTATCCTGTTATAAATTGTTATGAATTAACTATGGATTTTATTCAATTCATGCTACAAATTTCTCATACTCAGTATATTAATATTGATTAATCATGTTCATGATAAATCATTTATTAACTTCGGTATTTATTTACACTTTGTTCTTGTTAATCTGTGATAGACTTTTAGATTATTGGATAAAAAGTACTATAGGGCTTGGTCAGTGTCTCAGCACATGTCTTTGGAGACAACCTGTTGGGAGGTTCATAAGCACCTGCTACTCCAGACCCAGAGGGTCTGACATGCTCTTCTCTTTTGTGTCACCTGTACATACTTGGAAGACATTCTTTCTTTCACATATTAACATATATATAAAATGAGGATAAGCCTGTTTTCAAAAGTTCTTGTGACATAAAGCAATTAGAGCAAAATTAGTTGTTTTAGATGTGTAATGTAAATCATATACTTTTGATTTAAAAATCTGTTATCTTGTATTTGGTTTGGAAAAGTTTTCAGTTCCTCACTGATTCAGACTCACGTACAATCATCAAGCATAGAAAACAAATTGGTGTCTCCTAGCAAATATCATTTTTTTCATCATAAGATAATAAGATCTTTTAGTAGTCAAAATTATTTTCTATAAAGTTAAAATACCAGAAGACTTCAAGTGAATCTCTAATTTTGATGGAATAGCCCTCTTCACCCAACTCATTTTTTTATTATTAACAATGAGGGAATTGGCATGCACAGGAAAAGTGATGACCAAGGATTTATTTTAGTCTGATTTAGATTTAGATTATAATCTTGTAGTTTTTGTTAAAGGACCATGATATATATTTGTAGGTGTGTCTTGATTTTTTCAGTGGTTTTATCTATATTTTTAGTTTTATTACCATCTAATTATATTGTTTCTCTAGAAAACTATGAGCCTTCACCAATTTTTGTATCCATGAAAATTTTCTGTTATTATCATGAGGCTTTTTGTTTGTTTGTGAACTTTGTGTACAGAGACACTTAGTTTTCTTCATCTTAGAGCCTTGTCTATGCTCATTCCAAGGCATGTCTACGTTTCCTGTTGTTTCTATCTTCATATTTATTTAGTTTTCTGCTTAAATGATTGATATTGATTAATTAATACATTAGTATTGAGTTTCTAAAACCTTCTGAGGTATCATTGTCTCTTTGTATTAATTAGCTTTTGCTGTCAACATGATGTGGCCTAGAGTCATGTGGAGGAACATCAACTAAGAGTGTTCCCAGATAAGAATTGCTAGTTAATATGTGTTTGAGAGATTGTGTTTATTGATGATTAAAGGGGGACGGATCTTCCACTGAGTATGGTATTATCCATACACAAGTGGACCTGAGCTGGATATGACAGTAGCTGAAACAAGACAGTGGCCAGACAAGAGGGAAAGCAAGTAAACAATGTTTCCCCATGAGTTTTTACTTCAGGCGCTAGCTTGAATTTATATCCTAAGCTCCCACAATGATGGGTTATGATATGGTAATATCATCCAAATAAACCAATTCATTACTACAGATGCTTTTGGTTGGAAAATTTAATCACAGCAAGAAACAAGCAAGTTAGGACAAAACATGGGACATCAAAAGTGATTGTGTTGCAGTACAGGACCTAGGATTGATGACTTTTGGAGGAATGTTGAAGATATTAGGAGTTTAGATGGCAAAATCCATAAACAGCTTTACACAGAGCTACAGTGGCTAATCTTGTAGGACTGCTAAGATGGGAGAATAGAGAGTAATGCAGTAGAGGTCAAGGTCGTAGCATTTCAGTGAGAAATACACTCCATGAAAAATATAGAAATAGGTCATTTCTATATTTTGGCTCCAATTCGTTCTTACTTTCTCCATTCCCTGAGAAACTGAGTAAGCCAGGATTAAAAGCAAGGGGCTGTTTTGTTAGACAAAATATTGATTTTGTTGCATGTTTACTACTGATGACTCATGCAAGTCTCCAGTGAAAAAGAAACAGAAGTGAAAAATCCGTTTTGTTTCAGATGACAGTCCAGTGGTGAAACAGGCACCACTCTCTGATTACAGTAGAATAGAATTAGGAATCATTCCATTGACTTTTTCTTCTCAGTCACACAACAGTATTTGGTCCTCCCTTAATTCTCTGAGCCAACTGACTTCCAGTTGTCCTACATCCAGGCAATGTTGGGCACGGGCTCCCTCTTGTGGCCTGTGCCTCAAGTTACACCAGTCATTGGTTGGACATTATACAAGCTCTGAGCTGCTGTTGCCCCAGTGTATCATCCAGACAGGACAAGTGTGGTTCAAATATTTTTTTGGCTCTATTGTTATCAGTCCCACCACTGGGAGCCTTGTGTGGCTACAGAATCTGTCCAGTTCAGGTTCTCTATTCTCAATTACTTGGAGTCCTCACTTCAGTCACACTCATAGCTTCCTGGAAATTTCCACTGCACTAGGTTTTCACATTGCCCCCTAAAATCTCCCCTATTCCAACCTTCTCTCCATATATTCTCTCCTCTGTTCTTCCCTTCCTGTTCTGATCATTCCTGTTCCTGCTGCCCATCCACCAACAAAATCTGTTTTATTTCCTCTTTCCAGGGAGATCTTTGTATCCCTCCCTACAGCTGTCTTGTTACTTATCCTCACTGGCTTTCTGGATTATACTGTGATTATTCTTCACTTATCAGCTAATACCCACTTATCATTGAGTACATATCATGTTTGTCTATGTGGTTCTCAGTTGCCTCTCCTAGGATAAGAAAGAACTCAGGAAACTAGACATGAACAAACCAATAATCCAATAAAATTGAAGTATAGACCTAAACACAGAATTCGCAACAGAGTAATTTAAAATGAATAAGAAACACTTAAAAGAATGTTCCACACTTAGCCATTAAGGATGTGCTAATAAAATGTACATTGAGATTTATTTTACAACTGTCATAATGGCTAAGATCAGTAACACAAAAAACATCGCATGCTGGCATGGATGTGGAGGAAAGGGAACCTTCCTCTGTTGCTGGGGGAAGTGGAAACTTGTATAACTTTGAAATCAATATGATGGTTTCTTTGAAAATTAGGAATTGACCTATCTAGAGACACAGTTATACTTCTCTTGGACATATACCAAAAGATACTCCTCCATCCTTCCACAAGGTCACTTGCTCAACTATATTCATAGCAGCTTTATTCATAATATCCCCAAACTGCTATGTCTTAGAGAGTTTATTCCTTGTTTTGGTTTTCATAGTTTCACAGGTTCCCTTGAGATGTTGTTTGTTTTTCAGCCTGGCTGGGATATCCATAATTAATCAGGAATACATTTGAACTCATGAGCCTTATGTGTCAGCCTCATGAATACAAGTGTAAGAGCAAATGAAGTACCCCCAATTAGTGCTGTTTTGTCAACGTGTTTCACCCATGGTAGTGTTAAAATGCTTAATCAAAAAAAAAAAAAAAAAGCATAAGACACACTAAATACCCTGTGTATTTCCGAAATCATATGTCTTCAAGAGATTTAATAATGCAGGATAACAAGCAGTCAATTGTATATTTTCCTGCAGACCTGCTTGGGGAGGATGTTCAGGCCTCTAAGAAGGAGGAGATGGACGTGATCTGAGGGTGAATCTGATAGGAAATCACAACATGTCCACACGGTTGGGCTTTCCTGACAGACCGCCTAGTTATTTCCAGTTCAAAATAGCCATTTCCAGGGCAGAACATTTCATGTGGCTAGGACTCCGTGGCTATACATGATTGCGTAAAGCGCACGCAGCCATGTAATCTACACGCATGTGTGGAGTAGCCACATGCAGTCCTGTATGCATGCACGGCTCACTCTTTAAAAAGCCGGCGCCATTTTGTACACGTCTCTCTCTTCTCTTCTATTCTCTTCTCTTTTCTTCTCTTCTCTCTCTCTCTCTCCCCCTCTCTCTCCTCTCTCCTCTTCTCTCTCCTCTTCTCTTCTCTCCTCTCCTCACTCACGTGTGTGCTTCACACAGGCCTATCACGTCTCTTTCTATCCTATATTAATAAACAGCTTTTCTGTGCATTTGTCGTGTTCAGGACGTGTTCCTCGCGGGGTAAGAGCACAAATAAATAACTAACATTGGTGCCGAAACCCGGGAACGGGTGCTTCCGGGTGCTCTGTGCCTGGAAACCCAGGAACCGGGGACAGAAACTCTGTGCTGCACACACCGGGAACTCTGCTCCGTTCGCAACAGATTACTCTCCATTAGCCTGGTTGCACAAATCCACATGCAACATCGCTACTGATTGGTGAGTTTTCCCCTTTTCGGCTAGCGTAAACTGTTTCCTGAATCCGTGAGAACGACCATTGAGCGTCCGCTGCCTCACTGGTTATTCTTGAGACCGGGGAACCCCTGGCCACAGTCTTCACTGGCTACGGTCAGACCCCATTGCAGGCCCAGATTTCCAGCCACCTCCCACGTCTGCAGCTTAAGATGTTTTTTGCAAAAGGACCACCACTGTCAAGTGCGTCCTGGGACTGTGTGAAGCCTGCACATTCTTCGCGCCTGATGGGGCGGCTGGGTGTTAAGGGCTCCTGGGGAGTCCTTGTTTCACACAGTGGGGCCCCGGCTTGTGCCCGAGATCTGTCCAGCCTCCAGGAGGTCTTGGCTCCGGATCATGTTTGTTTTTTTTTTTCTAACTCTCTGCTGCAGACATGGGAAATAAGGCTTCCAACTTGATCAGCCCTAATTCTCCCTTAGGCTGTCTTCTTGAGGCTTTACTTAAAGATTCCTAAGCTTATCCGTTTCTGTACTGAGAGATGGCCCAAGTATGCTTTAAAAAATAACAAAAAATCCCAATCTTTTATGGGAGTTATCTAATTCTGGCCAGCGAACAGGCAAATGGAAAGAGTTGCTCTTTATCTTAGCTTTCTCTCTCTCAATAAAGCTCTAAAAAGGTAACCATGGCTTGTGATTCTTCCGCCAACCAGCACGCACCTCCAGTTGGCCACCGTGGGTGATGGCAGCCATGAGAAGCACGGCTTTCCACTATTGATACAGCCATGATTTTTTACAGTGAGTCTGCTGTTCTAATGGCTGAAATCTGAGCTATATGTTTGCAACAGACAGTCCCAGGGGCTGTCCAGGTTGTGCTGGCATTGGCAGGCACATTTTTGCTGCCAACAAGAAGAAGCAAAAATATCACCTGGGGTCTACCGGGTGGACCCACAACAGCGCAGTTGCAGCTCTTCCCATCCCTTGACGAAGGGGGGGGGGGGACTTGAGCTGATCTTAGATCTTACTTCATTCTCAGGACACCTGAGTTGAAGTCTGATCCTGGTTTGTTATTTTAATTTTTTATTTTCCACTCAGCTACAGCCATGGGACAGAAGGCAGATACCACCCACTTACATTGGCGGATGGGGCGGGTACCAGTAAATCTGGCCGCTTAACAGCTTTGCGGTACCAGTAAACTTGACTGCATAACAGTGTGGTAGGTACTTCAGCCAGTGAATGGGAAAATAAGAGTTGCTTCATCTCCAAGCTTTCTGCTAATGCTCTAAACCCTTTCTTTCCTTTCCCACTTCAGCATCTGCCACGAGTAACCTTTTCTGTCTGACTTCCATGCTGGTGGTGGGTGGGCTCAAATGCAGGGGCTCGGGCAGTCTCTAAGACCCTAACTCACATTAACTCCACCCACTCATTCTCAAACTGCCTTGAGAACCACAGACGGTCTTTAAAAAGCAGCTGAGATCTAAACAATTAAGTTTACAATAATCGGGATGGCTCCTAAGCCAAAAAAAAAAAAAAAAATCAGCTTATAGCCTCAGGCAAGTATTCCAAAGGATCAGTTTACAGTCTGCCTAATGGCAGATCTTCCAAAAGCTGTCCTTAAACCACCAATCGTCAGGAAAAAATTCAGGACACAAAGTGAAATCTGTCTCTTGTTCCTGGCTAAAAGTTAAGTATCTGGAGAGCAAGGCTCCTGACCCCATGGGCAAAAGAGTCATCTGTGGCATTTAAGGTGTGCCAGGGAAGAGATAAAAGCCCAAAAACAAAATTGCCAAATGCTGGCATTCACTGACTCCCACAAGCTGTTGGGTCCCTGTTTTAAGTGAAAAAGGTCACCAGCTAACAAATGCCCTGCCAGGCAAATCAACAGCCTTGTTAAAGGTGCCGCCTAGAAAGACAACCAGTCAGCTGACTGCCCCCAGGTGCCAAGACACATGGGTACAGCAAGCTAAGACCTCCAGCAAACCTGGGATAAGCTACAGACACAGCAGGGAACCCAGAACTCAGCAGGGAAGCCATCAGTTTCTTTCCTTCTGGACACCAGAGCCATTGACTCAGTCCTGGGAGTTTTAGGATGTCACTCCTCCTTTCTATTGTCAGGAACAGAGGACAGCCTTACTTACCTCACCAGATTTAATTGTACTTTCAGAGTTACTTAATGAGTAAGATTTCCAACTAAGATAAGAGCTCATTGTCTCATTTCAAAGTTACTGCCTGTGTTTCTCATGTGCATACAGACAGGGCCATGATCTTTGCCTTGTCCCTAATTCAAAAAATAAGTTCTCTTACACTGATCACCTGTGTAAATGCTAAATTAACAAAACAAACAGGTGCCTTAAATAAACTGCCTTAAATAAGGCTTGTCTCAGGTAAAAATTAAGCAAAGTACTAAAACATCTCAGCCACCTTTTTAACATGTCTCCATCCAGACAGGCCAGATCTACCTCAGATAAATGTCAACTCCAAAAACAGAATAATAATGAGTCTTTTCGCTAAACTTTTTATGTCACCGGTGTCCTGTCAGACAGAAGGTTCCCAGCCACACCATGAAGGATGGACACAGCTGCAGGACTTCATCCCAGGACTTCAGGAGGCAGCTTCCCCATCTCCCCCCAAGAACCAGTCAACGTCCACCATTCAGCCTGAAGCAGTCTTTGAGAGAAACGGTGCCCCATACTCATCTATCCACATTTTTTTTCTTTTTTTAAGAACATATGAGTCGGGAATGATAGGAAATCACAACATGTCCATATGGTTGGGCTTCCCGATGGACTGCCTAGTTATTTCCGGTTCAAAATAGCCATTTCCAGGGCAGAACATTTCATGTGGCTAGGACTCCGTGGCTATACATGATTGCGTAAAGCGCACGCGGCCATGTAATCTACACGCATGTGTGGAGTAGCCACATGCAGTCCTGTATGCATGCACGGCTCACTCTTTAAAAAGCCGGCGCCATTTTGTACAGGTCTCTCTCTTCTCTCTCTCCTCTCCTCACTCACGTGTGTGCTTCACACAGGCCTGTCACCTCTATCCTCTATCCTATATTAATAAACAGCTCTTCTGTGGATTTGTCGTGTTTGGGACATTTTCCTCAAGGGGTAAGAGCGCCACTAAATAACTAACATAATCAAGATGGCTGCCAGCAGCATTTAATTGAAAAACATATTGTTTATACTCTATAATTGCATGTAGGATTAAAAAGGAGAAAAGAAGGCTTAGGAGCTGGTGTGTAGCTTGAAATATTATGTTGAGGAAGCTAGCCTTGACCTTGACAGTAGACACCAGCCATATGTTAATGAAAGCGCCACAAGTTCCTCCTGCCACAGATAAGGAGAATGAGTGCTTTAGCAACTAGTCACTCTCTTTCCTCAATTCTCTGAAGTAATGGAGAGCCTTTTCCAAATGCCTGACCTTGGGAAAAGGACTCCTGGAGAACAGACACTATACTGGAATTTCTTTAATTTACTGTATAGGCCTGTTCCCCTCATAACACTCCCAAAAGTGAAGATCCTGAGTTCTTACTCTTTTTCCATTATACCATTCCATTCTAATATCTCTAGATTTATTAACTGTGACCTCTTGCCTTTAATTAACTTAGACTCTGGATATGAAAAGTATGTATCTCATCATTGGGATCAGGTGTGTCTCATAAATCTAACTTTCCTGTTCTTGGTGCAATTAAGATGACACAATGGAATTCCTGGTTCAGCAGTGGCAGGTATTTGTTTCCAAACAATTATTTTGGAAACATTGTACACATTTTTATCTTTTACCAAAACCTGCACAAATTTTCCCAAAGAGAAATGCATTAATAGTGAAAATCATTAATAATAAAAGCAAGAAGGTACTGGAGAAATGTGGTCCGGCTAGAATGTCAAAATGCTGGAACTTTGTCAAGCAGCAATGGTCCATACCAGTATTCACAACATAGCTTGACATGTGATGGATATGTATATACTGTTTGAAGTTCCATCCTTCTTCATATTACCATTAATTATATAGTTGCAACTTCATCTTGAAGTCCTGCCTTCCAGGGATTATTCAGAGATGACAGATAATGCAACAGCAATGAAATTTATTAAAAACTAAACAAAACAAACAAAAATATTTTTTCTGTAAGTGTTATTATAATTATGGGTTTTTCTTTTTTTTTTTTTTTTTTTTTTTTGGTCATGTCAGATATGTAGGAACAGGAAGAAAACTATGTGGGGTCTACTTTTGGCCCTCTTCATATGGTGATAAAGGTCAGTTCCCAGCCTTGCACAGATATTTTTTTACTTAGATTTCTCACTGGTCCTCAAATAAAAGTAGTTGAGACATTTAATCAGTAAAATATTGTCTTCTTTTCAAATTGTAAATGTATTGTCATCTAATGATAGAGGAAAACAGGGCAATTTGCATAATAGATCCTATTTGCAAATTGAAGTGATAGACTCCTATCTTTTTTTTTCTTTTTTCTTTGTCTTGGAATGTGTTAGTTCATTCCAAGGATTAAACTCTTGTTCATGACACTTTCTCATAACTACAAATGAATGCCATAGAATTGTCTCAGCGGTAAAGTTGATTGTTGCTAAGCCTAATGACTTGAGTTCAATCTCTGGAAAACTCAAATAACTCTACAAATTTCCTTATTGCCAGTTAGTGCTTTGGCATATGCACACTTCCACAATGGCACATACCTAAATAAACTTTAAACCCAATTAAGTGTCATTGAGGTCACTTGCTGCCAGAAAACTCCTGGGTTTTATCTCTAGAACTCACACAAGAGACGTAGACAATATACACTTTAAAGTTGTCTTCTCACTGACACGTACACATGATGGCACACGTATACACACACAGAGTTCAGACATTTTTAAATGGATGAAGTTAACAAAGCAGATAACCCAGTTATTGGGAATGTATGAAATGATTTGCCAGTTTACATTATTATTTCAGAATTTCAAGAGGTATTACTGTTCATCGCAACATTGATGGTTTCTTTTAAAATCTTCTTTAATTCTCTGATTTAAAGATAGAACATTTAAAAATATTTCAGCTGTGCTTAGAGGTACATGCCCGTAATCCCAGCATTTGGGAGACAGTGACAAGCCAATATCTCTGAGTTTGAGGTTTTAGGTGAGGTTGGTTCAAATAGTGAGTTCCACGACAGCCATGGCTTTATAGAAGTATCCTGTCTCAAAAAATTCTTAAAATAGTCAGGTGGTGGTGGAACACACCTTTCATCCCAACACTCACAGGAACTCTGAGTTTGAAACCAGCCTGGAATTCAGAGGGAGTCCCAGGAAAGGTGCAAAGCTATACAGAGAAACCCTGTCTCAAAAATAAAAAAAATAAAAATTTTTTAAAAAATTTAAATAAATAAAATAAAATTCTTAAAATATATGGGATATCTCAAATTATAGAACTTTTCCTATATAATCTGACTGGACACTGACTGGTTTCAACAAATCGGGTTTGCTCACATCAAGGGAATTGTGTTAATAGTAAAAATAAAAAACAAAGCAGAGAGTACATTCAAAAAGGGATAAAAAGCCATTGAACTCGTTGATAGCCATCTAGAGGAAACTTTCCTCACCTTTAAGTGATAGGAGACAGAATAAGTAATCTGGCATCTTCATCTACATTTTAATGTCAGATTTGGGAACTGGAAAGTTTACTGAATATTCATGCTCCTCTTGGGTACTCAAGTTTGGTTCCTAGCACCCAGATGACCCAGAACTACCTGTATTTCTAGGTCCAGGAGATGTGTTGCATTATTTAGTCCTGCTATGGTACCAGATATACAAATGGCAAAAAGACAGATATATGTGTGATTTGATACTTTGAAAAAGCTTTTCTTCATGCATATAATATTTTCAAAAGGAATGAAGTTTAATTTATATGAATAAGTTTTGCCAGCATGTATATCAAGAACATGCCAAGTACCAGAGTATGTCACAAGAGAGTATCTAATCCCTGGTGCCTGTAGTTACAGACAGTAGTGAGCTGTCTCCTGGGTGCTAGGGATCAAAGTCTGGTCCTGTCAATGAGCAACCAGTGCTCTCAGGTGTTGAAATATCTATTCAGCCCCAGGAAAATGTCATTATAGCAGTGAGGTGTGATGGATGATCCTGATTTCATCTTCAACTCAGCCCTAATTAGCCAAAAGAAATACAAGATTAAAAGGATCCAAAATCAACTTAGACATGGTTCTTAAAGAAGTTTCCAAGCCCAAATCTCTACCAAATGAGGGTAGAGTGCCAAAAAATGATCAGAAGTGTAATTGGCTATACAAGTCTTTTTTTAAAAAGATTTATTTATTTTTATTATGCATGCACTGTTCTGCCTGCATGCCAGAAGAGGTCACCAAATTTCATTTCAGATAGTATCCAGCCCCTAACAATACAAGTCTTAAAAATGAAATTCTCTGCAATGATGTCACAGCTGTGAGACAGACTTTTGTGCCCAGATCATGACCCCCCAGAGAGACCACCCAAGACGAGCATGCCGGAATGCAAAAGCAAGGTTTAATTCTGGATATCCAAAAGCAATACAAGCCTAGGCAGGGACTTTGTCCAGCAGATCCAATGCAGTGGAGGCTGGAGGAAGTGCCTGCCTTTGTGCAAGCTCAGTTTTTAAAGGAGAAAAAAATCATAAGGTTACATTTAGGGGTGCGAGAATGGGTACAATTCTGATTGGCTCATTTCTAGGGACTTTCTAGAAATCATGGCTTAATCTTTACTTCTAAGGGGGTAGTTGACAGCCACCATCTCTCATTGGCTGCCCTTTGGTGGGGGTATTTTTATGGTCTGTAACCCTGGAAACCAGGGTTGGAACATTCTTTGGTCAAACAGTTACCTAGGGGACCAGGGAGCTGACACTCCGGCAGTAATTACTGTTAGTTATTTTGGTGCTCTTACCCTGCGAGAACACATCCCGAACACGACAAATCCACAGAAGAGCTGTTTATTAATATAGGATAGGAAGAGACAGACGTGACAGGCCACATGGTCAAGAGAAAAGGAAGAGAGGAGAAGAAGAGGAGAGAAGAGAGAAGAGGAGACCTGTGCAAAATGGCACCGGCTTTTTAAAGAGTGGGCTGCACATGCGTACAGGAACTCATGTGGCTACTCCACGCATGAGCGTAGATTACATGGCCGCGTGCGTGCTTTACACAACCATGCAAAGCCACGGAGTCCTAGTCACACGAGATGTTTGAACCCGGAAATGGCTATTTTGAACTGGAAATAACTAGGCGGTCCACCGGGCAAGCCCAACCGTGTGGACATGTTGTCACTTCCTATCATTCCTGACTTGTTTTTCTATTAAAAAAGAAAAAAGAAAAAAGTGTGGATGAGTGGGTATGGGGCGCCGTTTCTCTCAAAGACTGCTTCAGGCTGAATGGTGGGTGTCGATTGGTTCTTGGGGGGAAGCTGGCTCCTGAAGTCCTGGAATGAAGTCCTGCAGCTGTGTCCATCCTTCATGGTGTGGCTGGTCCTGGGATGAAGTTCTATCATGCCTTGTCCTGCTGCTGTCCATCCTTCATGGTGTGGCTGGGAACCTTCTGTCTAGTGACATAAAAAGCTTAGAGAAAAGACTCATTATTGTTTTATATTTGGAGTTGACACTTATCTGAGGTAGATCTGGCCTGAGCACATGAGCAGGAGAGAAGGGATCCAGAAGAGGCAGTTTAGCACCGAGAAAGAAGCAAGCAATGATATAGAGCAACTCTTTCCAATACAGACATGGCCATGATCTTTGCCTTGTCCCTAATTCAAAAAAATAAGTTCTCTTGCACTCTCAAGCTCCAGAGGACACCAGGATCCACTGCCTTGTCACCAATTCCAGAGGAATAAGGTATCACCCCTTCCTTTCCCAACTAGAGCCACACAGGGCCGGAGGCAAAGGGACTATCAAAATATCCAGGCGGTAAGGATATAACAGTCTATCACTATTCAATACTCAGCAACTGATCACCTGTGTTTCCTAAATGCTAAACTAACAAAACATACAGGTGCCTTAAATAAACTACCTTGAATAAGGCTTGTCTCAGATAAAAATCACGCAGAGTACTGAAACCTCACAGCCACCTTTTTAACATGTCTCCATCCAGACAGGCCAGATCTACCTCAGATAAATGTCAACTCCAAAAACAAAATAATAATGAGTCTTTTGTATGCTCATGCGTGGAGTAGCCACACAAGTTCCTGTACGCATGCGCGGCCCAACCTTTATAAAGCTGGCACCATCTTGCATAACTCTTCTTGTCCCCTTAACCACATGTGTGTTTCACACAGGCCTGTCATGTTTCCCTCTATCCTCTCCCAATAAAAACTCTTCTGTGGTCTTGTCGTGTTTGGGATGTGTTCCCTTGGGGTAAGAGCACCCAAATAACTAACAATTACCTCATGACTACCTTGTGACTTTGTACTTTTACACTTCCTGGTTTCTGGAATCTGGACTGACTGGTTTTAGTGACTCATGGCCTGTACCCAAAAGGAGAAATCTTAGGCCTTAGTTTTAGGGAGAAAGCATTTTGGTCTTATTTCTAAGATGGCTCATTTTGGTCTCACAAGACAGCAGGCAGGGTTAGTTAAAATGATTTTCTTCCTATCCTGCATTCTTGTAAGATATTCTATAAAAAATAAACTTCTTACATACATGGAGAGATTTATTCTACCATTCCTGGTCATGCAGAGAAGCTTGAATAATACAGTTGTGGTTTGTGGTTTTTTTTCACCTGTCTATGGAGGAAGATGTGCTGGCTAAAAATGCTATTCATAAATGCATTCTTCCTAGCTCCATTATTCTCTCAGCATTCACTTTCCATGAGGACTACAGTTTTTTGTTGGGTTTTTTGTTTTGTTTTATTTTGGTTTGGTTTTGGTTTTTTTGTTTTGTTTTGTTTTGTTGTTGGTTTTTTTTTTTTGTTTTTTTGTTTTTTTTGTTTTTCAAGACAGGGTTTCTCTGTGTAGCTTTGTGCCCTTCCTGGAACTTGCTTTGGAGACCAGGCTGGCCTCAAACTCACAGAGATCCTCCTGCCTCTGACTCTCAAGTTCTGGGATTAAAGGCATGTGCCCCCACCGCCCGGTGAGGACTACATTTTATAATTAATTTGACCACAGTTTGTTCTGAATTTCAGGAATAAAACTCCTGAAGCAATGGAGACATCATCCAGCTTTCTGATGGGGGAAAGACCTATTAACCTGTTTGTGATCTAGTTCCTGCCTTTTTTTGCTGGTTTTCTGAGGTCCCTGTGACAACTAGGTAAATAATACCATCAGTTCACCTGATGTCAGTGTTAAGTCACACAACAAACACTCTCCTTGTGTGTCTTTATATCTCTCTTTAGTTGTTAATATTCAGGCCACCTTTCTATGTGTGTGGCAGTGAATCACTCCACCCCACAAAGTATACAAGCTAGCTAGCCACATTGTGTCTAGGAGGAAGAAGGAGAAGTGCCCATGGAGAGCAGGAAGAGAGCAAGGTCTGCATTTGCAGTCAGGGTCAAGTGCTATTGATATGCATATTTCTGCTGATCTAGAAAAAGTCTTTGTCTGGGGTGGAAGGGAGGGATAAGAACCATTGCGCTGTTTTTAAGCACATTGTAACTCTGGGATGTGCTCTTGTCACTCAAGTCTTACTAGCCTATCAGGTCCTCCAGGTGACCTGCCAGTCAAAATTAGTGCAGGGTCCTTCCTGCTGCCACTGGCTTTAGACATGGCTTTCAACAAGAGCTGGTACTTTTGGTTTTGTGTGGTGTGTTGTGAGTGCCACTGCAGGGAGCAGAGCAGAGAACATGGCTAAGCTGGGAAACAATGACATGGTGAATGAGGGGTTACTGTTTCCAGATGAGGTGGAGAAGATGGTGAGGTGTAGGATCCAGTGTGGTAGGTCCTCCCCAGATCTGGGTGGGAACCTGCCTGCAGAATCTTTGTCCTATGAGGTCCTATGTGGTATTTGAAACTCCACAAGGGCTGGTCTCTGAATAACTGCTCTATGGGCAGTATCTGCTCACAGTACTGGAAGTAGGGAGCTGTGCTTAAAAACATCTTTGAAGCTAGGCAGTGGTGATGCATGAGCTGGGTGGTAGTGACACAAGCCTTTAATCCCAGCACTTGGGAGGCAGAACCATGTGGATCTCTGTGAGTTAAAGGCCAGGCTGTTCTAAAGAGCAAGATCCAGGACAGGTACCAAAATTGCACAGAGAAACCCTATCTCAAATAAATAAATAAATAAATACTAAAACAAAGACAAAAACAAAATATCTTTGAACTTCAACAAGCTTTTGATGCACCCAAGGAAAGCAGGTTGCCAAATTTGGAGACTACCTTCTAGTACTGTGTAGAGGTTCAGTATTTTGCATTTAATTTTTACATGTAAGGTCCATTTATAGTTAATTTTGTGAGTGGTTGTAAAAGGCATCTCAAGCTACTAAGATGTGATGCAAATGAGTAGAATTGGTGATTTAAAGTATTTACTAATGCTCAGGAGATAGTAAGTCTCACAAAATAGAATTTAGTGGAGGGAGGGCTGCCTCTAAAACACCCCAAAGATAAATATATTCTAGCCAGGCCTGTTTGAGAGTAGGACAGTAGGATACACATTTGTCCTTTAGGATAGTCCTGACATTTGGTTTCAAAATATCATAAAGAAGCCAGTGCTGATATACAACCAGCCACTATGCCCAACCCCATATAAAAGAATGAGATTCTAACAAGCCGCTCATTGAGGTATTACAGGGTCACAACCAACTTTAGGGCCTGGTGTGCTATAATGTTTCAGGTTTCTTCTTGAGAAAAGCCTAGTGTTGCCAGATGGGCAATATGTCACCAGGTGACAATTACTTGAAAAGTAAAACACATTTGTGTTTATGACTTGTCTGATCAATCAAGGCTTTCATATAGGCCCCCAGGCAAGGAGGATGAACTTTCTTGGGACAATTAGTAACCACCTGGGGGCTAGGCTTTGGCAGATTTCACTTAAGGGCCTGATGGATTGACAATGAAACAGAGCTCCTTCCCTAAAATCTGGAAACTGTTTTGGAGAGCTGGTAATGGTCTTGGACCAGGGCCTTTGCGGTGTCCTGCTTCAGATCTGACATGGAGCTATGGTTATCTGTCAGGCCCAAGACCACTGGAAGGCTCACTCAGTAATGTTCTTTGAATGCCCTGTGTTCTCTTTTGCAGTGTTGTTTGATTAGCCTCCTCCTGAGTTTGTGACATTGTACTACTTTTCCTATCATTGTCATACTCTGCCAGCTTAATCTCAGGACCCTATCACAAAAGAATGACATGCTGTTTCAGGTCATTGGTATATTTAAAAAACAATTCTGGGAATATTTTTGCTATGTAACTAATCCATCAGCCTAAATATCCAGACCTACAAGTTGTCTGTCTCTATTTAAATTCTTCAAAGTGCAACCTGGAGCACAAAGCTAAAAGACACAAGGATGACAGCACATGTTGAATGTAAAATGTGCCCAAGCTGTATTCTCTTTGAGCATTTGCCAGAGATGGATACATACTATTATTAAAAGTGTTTTTCCTTATTATTATCCTGTGTGTGAAGTGATTTCTCCATGGGAAGAAATATTAATTCTAGGACAGCTGTATTTCCATCCTGTTAGAAAACTGTTTCTGAGACAAGCTCTCTTATGCTGACTCTGGTGGCCTTGTTTCTATTCAGTTGCTCTCTTGACTAATGATCTTGCTGTCCTCTCTACTACACTTTCAAATTCTTAAATTACATGACTGTACCACCTCAGAGTTTAAAGAGTATCCATTTGAGTCATGTAGTTGACTATCCAATGCAGTCCCAGGAAAAGGTTTCTTATATGGAGCATTGCTGTTGACTTCAGACCAAATAGAAGGAATTGTGAACTCTGCAGGGGGAAACAGGGTAGGCAATCAGCTACTGGGGTAACTATTATGATAAAGGAGCTGACTTTGATAGCAGGAGTTATTTTGTAATTTCCCAGCATGTTTTAATTCATGTCACATTAATGGTCACAGACCCACATTTTGTGTATGTGTAAAGTTGGGAAGATTATCTTGAGCCAATGAATATTGAATTTGCAGTTAGGCAACTGTCCTATGCATATATGTTCATTCCTGTTTGACATAATTAAGTCAGTTCAGACATTGGAGAAACAAGCTATTGACTGTAACTCTATGTTTCAAGATATAGATCTTAGCAGCCAACATATGCATAGGGACAAAATCCATCTATCTCATATTAATGACATTCCCTCTACTAGGGAAGGGCCTTTTTCAAAATCAATATAGCTAAGTTTTTTATCTTAAAAATACATTATTATTATCACTTTTAAAATTACTTATTGGTATCATTTTTAACACTTTCTTTTAATGCATCACTGCTCTTATCTCTATTGTTTCTGTTCTCCAATGTCTCTAGGTAAGCAATAGTTTTAATCCTTTTCTCTCAAGTGATGTTGATTATAGATTTCTGAGTAGAACAATATCTCCTTTAGTTTAGGCTTGCCTCATTCTATGTAAGTGAGAATTGATTTGAACACCTAATCCTGCCTCTGCTGTCAAGTGCTGGGACAAAAGTCCTGCAACTCCTTCCATTCTGGGCATTGACTATTTAGTGAGAAGGAAAAATATACCAGTTACTGAGTGACCTCCCATCTCTCTGGCTTTTAGTGGAGACTTATAAAAGAAGAGGGACAGGGGCAAAAAATTGAGTTCATTGACCAACTTTGAAGCTGGTGGAGTCACAGTGCAGAAAGGGAGAAGCAGGATGGAGGTTGACAGATTTCCTCCTTCAACAGTACTTGATAATAGCAATGTGGGATTAGGTAATCAATTTTAAATGTTCCATCAATGTCCTGATTGGCTATTTTGGGGGTCCAGAGACAAGGACAATCAAGAATCTGGATGAAGGATTGATCTTATCTTGAAAAAATTGTTATGGATACAGTAACTCAATCAAAATAGTTGGAGGTAAAATGCTGTGGTCATGCCTAACAGGACTGTTACTTTTCAGGTTTCAAATGTACACCCAGAGATAAAAGATTTGAGAAATCTTCCATGTGCTCTAATATAAATCTCTAGACTGTGGAGCATGTGGCCATAAAATCTGTTTCAACTTTTCAACATAATTTTTGGAGATCATACCTGCCTCATATCCACATTCTCTTTCCTACCTTCTAGCCATATCATGACCACTCATTGTTTTCTAATTCATGACCTGTTTTTTCTGTTTCTTTTTTTTAAAGGCCTGCTTTTCTTTAACAACTGTTATACAGTAACAATGGTGCATGTGACCTTTGTTTGGCTACACAATTCCCAGCTATGAGGCAATGGGATAGCTTCACTGCACATTGAACGTATAATCAATTGTGCACACAAAGGAACCTGTGCTTTGGATGAAGAAGAGGATATGCCCTAGGAAAGTAAAAGAATGTCTACAAAAATAGAAACTCTATACACTAGGTCCTTGTGTGCTGGGCTGGAAAGGCAGAGCTGAAATGACTGTGCTCTCTGAGTCACTTGATTTCTGATCACCCAGTAGGTGAGCTGCTAATATTCTGAGGCCCAGCTGTATGGCCCTAGCTGATGAGAAACTCTATTAATGCTTTGGAATCAGTAGTAAGAGGGGCAGGTAGTTTGCAGAATTTTTTCCTGCATTATCCTCTGCTTCTCCTGTAATGAGTTGTAAGGAAGACCACAAACTATGCCATGGTGACTATAGGGTATTCAGAGAAGGTGTGTTAAACTGCAAATTCTGTTGGAATTTGGATGATGAGCCAGACTGTGGTTCTGTTGGTCAATGTGGTTACCTGGGCAGTCATCCTTGTACTTTGAGCCTCAATGTGGATGAATTTCATGGGTAGGGGGGACTGCAGTCCTGGCATAAGAGGATATGATGCATATAATATCACTGTCTAGTGTGCACACATGGGCACTGCTTTTGGTGTGCAGTGGGAAGACAGATTGGAAAGCTGAAGGTCTGGTTTCTAGAAGTTCTGATTATTACATTCCACTTTCAGATTTGTCTTATAATTATTTCCAATAGTTTAGAAATGATTGAAAGATGGTGGAGTTATAATATAAATAAACAAGGAGATGGGGTTGAGTGTGTACATCTAGATCAAGGAGAAAAATTTAGCTAAGTAGGTAGGAGCAGTGTCTGTCATATAGATGAGGGCCCCTCTTCCCAACAATTATATCCAGAAGTCAATCCAATTAATGTCACCAAAGTGGACATCATAAGTTTGCCTGATATGATGGACTTATAGGGGGAGCTCAAAATCTGATCTCTATGTTCTCTCCAGAAAAGCTTGTTATGTATAGATTATTCTTCCTGCCTTTGAAGAGAGGTATTGTCATCTGGAAGGTCATATCTTGTATAAAAACATCAATCAAATACTCAAAGGGTACTCCTCATGGAACTATTTAGCCTTGAATTAATAGAAAAGGGGGAACAATGAGGTGTCAGTTCAAATGGTGTCACTAAAAAACAGGGAATGTGAGAAGTGCCAATACCTCCTGCAGCTGTTTGAGCAGAACTGAGTCTCTGGAACACACAATGACTCATAACAGAGTCCCAGCTAACTGAAGACCTTCTAATTTGGCACCAAAGCCCAGGGTGTTGTCTGCTTCCTGTCCTTTGTCTGCAGACACACTGACTGGACATACTGCCCCCTGTACACTATCACATAACGTGGGTAGTGTGTCATTTGGACTGATTGGACAGCAACTTGATATGACCTTAGCTGATTGGATGATGTATGCATACATGCCAGTTAACATACACATTAAACCAGATCTGCACCTCAATGCTGGTCTCTGGAGTCTTCTTCCCAGGGAATTCTTTAGGACTCTATCTCCCTCACTTCTCCTCCACTGAGCTTCTGGTGAGAGGGAGAAAAAAGTCCCACACTCTGTGTAGGAATGACATTCAGGCTGTAAACATCCAGTTGAGAAAAATATGGTGGACTTCTTTATGCACACACTATCAATACCCACATTCAGACCACTGTGGTAGGGTGTTAAATTTCTCTGAGCCTCACCCTGGAAAATACAAGCTTTTCCATTTTTCCATGGGTATGAGGTTGTTGTTCATTATATGACCGGCTTATGTCAAGAACACACACTCACTAAGGACTTTACACACTCTGGGATTCCTCCACTCTACACAGTATAGCTGCTGATTAGTCCTCCTTGCTGCAAAGAGGCATGCTACAGCTGAACCATAGTGAGAAAGTTTCACTGGGCATGTCTCTTTTGGGATCTCCAGCTGACTTCCAAAACTGGGCTCATCAGTAGGTTCCTACTGAATGTTTGTTAGCCCCCAATGTGAAGTGTCCTTTCTCCTTCTCTTTTCTGTTTCCTTTGAAAAGCTCAGCACAATGGAAACTGCTTTCACTGGGCCTCTCTTGGGAATCCCAAGCAGCTACCTTAAAGGAGATTCCACATTCAATTTCTTTTTGATGTTTTGAGTGCCCAATATAAACATATATTTTTATATACCTGTCTTCCTGGCTGCTTGCCTTTTTGTCATGTTTCTGTTTTTCATCTATCTATCTCTCCACTGGTACATATTATTTTGGATATATCAGGTTCACACACACACACACACACACACACACACACACACACACATTCTACATTCTACTCTCACAACCCCTTATTTATATGCATACAAACTTTATAAATTAGGATACACGTATCAGAGAGAGCATGAGATTTTTCTGAGACTCATATTCCATCCATCCATTTTATGCATATTTAATTGTGTGTGTTTGTGTAATTAATGACTGATTTAGAACAAAAACAATTACTCTGTCAGACAAACACACAGAACACATGCAATCTGGAAGATAATCATCACTGCAACAAACCCAAGAATTCACTGATGTATACACTGATGATTTGAAAAGCAGTGACATTCAGGCCTCCCATAGCAGAATATCAGGGCACTGTTAGTTACCAGTCCTGTGTGTGTGTGTGTGTGTGTGTGTGTGTGTGTGTGTGTGTGTGCGTGCGCGCACGCGTGTACGCATGCATTTGCATGCACAGTCTATTTTTGACTCTCAGTTGAAGCTTTCATCAACTGTATTTGTGTAAGCCTTGTTTAGTTTTATTTTTCATTTCTCATTAGCTCACAAGGAATCAGGCTTTATTATAACTTTTTCAAGCAATTTTTTGTTTTTCTTTCCCCTTTGTTCTTCCCATCTCCCTCCTCCCATTGATCCCCCCAACTCCAGTAGCTTCCTTTCTACTTTTATGTCACATGTGACCTCTCCCTATTCTTGACCTCTTGTCCACCTCTCATGGATGCCTGTCGAGTTTTACAGTCTATGGTCCACTCTCACAGCCTGCTATTTATGTTCATACAAATATAAGTTAGGATACAATCTGAGAGAGAACATGAGATTTTCTTTCTGAGACTGGGTTACCTCACCCATAATATCAATCCCCAATATCCATCTATTTTTCTGCAAATTTAATAATTCCATTTCATTTTTTTAAACAGGTGAACAACACTCAGGCATTTTTAGACCATACTCACTGATGAATCTGAAGAAACAAGACTGCATATCTTCTTTATACTTTGGGCTTGACATCTAAGCTTTTATATCATCGGATTAAATAGTAGTATGGGATAATTTACAATAAAACTTTTCAATTCCTCATTTATGTATTTCTAGTGGAATCAGAATGCCATGGTTATTTGTTATTTGCATCAACAACCATATGTTTAAGAATAAAGGCACAGTAAGGTAACTATAGGTAATAATACTGTATTGTATATTTAAGGTCACTGAGTGTACATCTTCAATGCTCTCTCTTGAATGTATGAAATAAGAGATGTATTAGAGGGCTGGAGAGATGGCTCAGCAGTTAAGACTGCTCTTCCAGAGGTTCTCAGTTCAATTCCCAGCACCCACATGGCAGCTCATAACCACCTGTAATGAGATCTGGTGCCCTCTTCTGGCCTGCAGGGACACATGCAGGCAGAAGACTGTATACATAATAAATAAATCTTTAAAAAAGAGAGAGAGAGATGTGTTAGATTAATTCATTTAACAGTGCACATGTATATCAAATATGCTGTACATAAAACCATGCAACACTTGTTTATCAATTATACTTTTCAAAAGATGAAAATTTGTAAAATTAGGCTGTGAACATACTGGATTCTTTCTTCTCTCTCTCTCTCTCTCTCTCTCTCTCTCTCTCTCTCTCTCTCTCATTAAAGACAGTTGCAATCGTGTGATCTGCCCTGGAACACATAACGGGGAAAAACAAGAAGTGTCTGGTCAAGGGCCAGCAAACAACTAAATCTCTATTCCAGTGGACTGTGAGATACTGAACCTGGTAGACAACTATGCAAGTGAGCAAGATGAAGCCGATTGATCTTCACTTTGATCCACTTAAATCAAGGTGTTGATTGAACTTTCTGAAGCTCTAGAAACTCCCTGTCTTCTTTGGCTAACACAACCCTTCTTCCTTCCAGAGAAAGAGTGGTTAACTGAGTCTCTCATAGCATATCACTTTGACACTCCCTCTCTGTCTTCTTATACTAACAAGCGACCCTGTGAATATACTTGACTCACCTAGATAATCTAGGAAACAATCTCCTCATTCCAATGGTTGTCTAACTAGCAGCCTTAACTCCATAGGCAACTATAATTTCCCCCTTTTATGTGCTATTACATATTCACAGTTTTCAAAGATTAGCTTAGGACAGCTTAGATGTGTGGTGGTATTGTGTTCCCCTAAATATTGTGTGTTCCCTGAAATAAACATATCTGGGGTCAGAGAACAGACAGCCACTAGGACAAAGCCAAAATTGGTGGCTAGAAAATGGGAAGAGTAAGCTATAGCAGAAGTTGGGTGGTGGTGGTACACACCTTTAATCCCAGCACTTGGGAGGCAGAGCTAGCCGGATCTCTGAGTTCAAGGCCACTTTAGAAACAGCTAAGCATGGTGACCCACGCCTTTAATCCCAGAAACACAACCTTTAATCCCAGGGAGTCGGGGCAGAAAGAGAAAAGTATGTAAGGCATGAGGACCAGGAATTAGGGGGGAAAAAGTAAAGCAATCGGCTGTTTAAACATTCAGGCTTTCAAGCACAGTTCAGCTGAGAGCCACTGGGATGAGGATTCAGAAGCTTGCAGTCTGAGGAAACAAGACCAGCTGAGGAACTGGTGAGGTGAGAAAACTGTGGCTTGTTCTGCTTCTCTGATCTTCCAGCAATCACCCCAATAACTGGCCTCGGGTTTGAGTTTTATTAACAAGTACCTTTAAAATTCCTACTACATAGATGTTCTCACCACAATTTTTCTGTTTTGTTTTGTTTTGTTTTGTTTTGTTTTGTTTTGTTTTGAGACAGGGTTTCTCTGTGTAGTTTTGGTGCCTCTCCTGGAACTTGCTCTGTAGACCAGGCCGGCCTTGAACTCACAGAGATCCACCTGGCTCTGCTTCCTGAGTGCTGGGATTAAAGGCATGCACCACCACTGCCCCGCTCTCACCACACATTTTAACTATGTCAAATAATGGATGTGTTAATGAGTTTAATTAAATCATTTCAAAATGCATATATATATATATATATATATACAGGACCAGAGTTCAGATTCCAACGTCTATATCCGGCTGTTCACAACCACCTTAACTCCAACTTCTGATGGCATGGATATGTGATAAACTTTATAAACCTGAAAGTCAATTGATTCTCAGTAGCTTAGAGACTAGGTGGAAAACATTACTGATGTTAAGACCACTCATTTTTGCCTCATCAGAGATGATAGCAAAATGGAAAGGAAATCCTATTGGTATAAACATGATAACTAGGATAGAAAGTATCAGTCCTATACTGTCTGCAAGGAAGTCATGTGAACCATGAACAATAGTTTCTAAGACTGCAATTTAGTACAATCATGATAGAGCCCCAGAGGGTCCATGAAAGTACTGTCCAAATGCTCCCCAACACCCCAGTGCTGGTGAAGATCTTGAGCTTTGATTGAGTTCCACAATGAAGCACTTCACAGCCTAGGTGGGATCCTGCCAGGTAGTGTGGCCACTTAGATAATATCATTGTATTTTTATCACTGAACCTCTGCACTATTTCTTTAAACATAGAATCATATTGCTTCCTATACCAGTCTATTTAGAAGCAAATTGCCATATTCCATAGACCTCTATTTTCTCAGCCTTTGGAAGGAGAGTCCCACACTCATTCTCAAAACTTGGTTGTTCTGTATCCAAACAGAATGCTATTACAATTCTACTTTCAGACTCTAGTAGGTTATTTATTTAATAGTAGAAATGCGTCTGCTTAATTATTCCAACCACCAAATAGCCAACATAAATTACATACTACAGTATGTCCTAGTAATGGCCTAGAGTGTTTTATTTGTGGATAAAATTCAAATTGATTGGTTAAAATTGCTTGTTGAACGTTTGTGGGAATATTCTAATTTATTAAATATTTAATTATCATGTTGGCCCTAGAGAGTTTTGCCAGAACATACTTAGGGTTAGTATGTTTATAAAATGTTTATATATTGCCTATATTTGCTTCTTGACTGAAAGGCAGAGTTGAGGATTTTCACAGAAAACTTATGACCTTAAAGCCATTTTCAGGCAGCTTGTTAACCCTGAGTTAATGAATTATATACTTATGTTTATAAATTACACCTTAAAATTTCAATTTTATTCTATCAAATACTGTAGTTAGAGTTTTCCTGACTGGCCTACAGTCAGGACAAATCTCTCTCACCCTCCAGTCCCACGGTCGCTCAGACCCAACCAAGAAAGCACACAGAAACTTATATTGCTTACAAACTGAATGGCCGTGGCAGGCTTCTTGTTATCTACTTCTTCTATCTTAAATTAACCCATTTCTGTTAGTCTATACTTTGCCACATGGCTTGTGGCTTACCGGTGTCTTTACATGTTGCTTCTCATGGCAGCGGCTGGCAGTGTCTCCTCCCAACCTTCCTGTTCCCAGCGTTCTCCTCTTCCTTGTCCCGCCTACCCTATCCTTCCTGCCTGGCTACTGGCCAATCAGCACTTTATTTATTTTAACCAATCAGAGCAACATCCCAAAAGTTTACAGTCCATGAGCTCAGTTGTATTTCTACTTACACAGAACTCAGGCATACATATCCTGGATGTCATTTGAAGGAGTTCAGCCATCATTACCTCAAGGCATTGTTTAGGAACCATTTAACTACAATAGGGTGGCAATATCTTTTAAGAAGAAGGAAGGAAGGAGGGAGGCAGAGAGCTGTACCCAGTTAAATTTTATTTTCAAGAAAAACAAATAAAATTTAGTGTATGTCTCAAATGTTATAATAGTTATAATTAAAAATAATTTTTAAAAAATATTCAGTTTCTCTGACATTTAATTTTATCTGGGTGATCTGTATTTTACCTGGCCACCTGGGAACAAACTGGTTCAGGCTTGCAGGCAAAGAGCTATTTCATAGTTGATATGCAGTTCTGCTGTATTGTGGTAGAAAGTAACTCTCAACTGAAAAATTCAAACAATAACACTTTTCCTGCCCATAAAAAATCTATCTTTTCCTCTGCTGAATGTTACCAAGGAATGTGCCTATAAACCAGACCATGAGTTATAAAAAGGAAGAAAATCCAATCTAAAAGATTGAAACCAGGTTGGAGAAACGTCTCAATGATTAAGAACGCTTACTACCCTATCACAGGACCAGAGTTCAGATTCCAACACCTATATCCAGCTGTTCACAACCACCTTAACTCCAACTTCAAGATTTCCTTTCATGGAAATCAAAGGGTTTCTCTCCCTTTGGATTTCCATGAACAAACAAGTACATGCACACGCACACATACACACACACACACACACACACACACACACACATACACACACACATGCACGCACGTGCACACACACACACATGCATACACACATACATTGGAGGACATAAATGAAACAAATTAAAAATAAAATTTAGAAATAATAACTCTAAGGGAAGTAAAAAAGAGAATGGAGGAAAACTAACAAACTTGTAGACCTCTAAAGGCTATTTTTTTATTTCAAATTTTATTTTTTATATGGATATTTGTGTTTTAATCTTACATATCAGCCATGGGTTCCCCTGGATGGGCTGGGAGGAAGGCAGGGACAGGAAGGCTATTTTTTAAAGATTTATTTATTTATTTATTTATTTATTTATTTATTTATTTATTTATTATGTATACAGTGTTCTGCCTGCATGTATCCCTGCAGGCCAGAAGAGGGCACCATATATCTCATTATGGAGGTGGTTGTGAGCCACCATGTGGTTGTTGGGAATTGAACTCAGGACCTCTGGAAGAGCAGCCTGTCCTCTTAACCACTGAGCCATCTCTCCAGTTCCTGAAGGCTATTTTTAATAACAATCATGATACTCAAATTTATTAAAATCCATATCCTGTATGTCTCTAATTGTGTACATTACAAGGACTATAACATATATAATAAATGATTTGTCCTCTTAATGTAGGGTCCTGGCACTGTGTTGTTTCTGGATGTAAAATACAGTTCTTACTCTCAAAGAGTTCTCAGTTCAAGACAAGAAATATATATCACATTATTAAAAATATGTTGGATAGATGCAGTAAGTAGCTAGTTTGAAATTAATTTTATAATATATTCATTTGATCAGTTTTAAAGTAATCTTTTTTTTTTTTCATTTAGCTATGGAAACCCTGGGCCATGAACCAAAATTAAGAGAGCAGCTTGCCTTGGTCAGCTCTCAACAACATCAGAAGTTCTCAATCTGTGTTTTATGCTTGGACAGAGATTCAAGTGCATGTGATTTATTGAGAATATGAATCTGGAAAACTGAGGAGTGAGAAAGACAAGAGGACAAAGCAAGGAAGCAGGACACAGTCTCAAGTACAGTGTGACTTCTGTCTTGTCCCACAGGGTACTCTGGAGCATTTCCTCCAGAGCTAAATCTACCTAGAAGCATGCCATGTCATTGTCACCTCTGCCACTGAGTGCATAAGTTCCTCACCAACATGGCTGACTGTTATTTTGTAAAGAAAATAGCTATGAGCCTTTAGGAGTCAATACCACAGCAGCTGCAGGGCAAGAACAACAGTCTACCAAAACAGGATCCAGCCTGTGCACCATGTGTCCACTGTAGACCCTGACTCAGAATGTCTAGAGGAGGAAAGTCCTTGCACATTTCATTATCGCATCCTAATTAGCTTAATATCATACTATCAAGTTCACTGCTCTATGAAGAAAGAATTAATCATATAAAACTTGGATATCTCTAGGTCTCTGTGTGGTTCTCCTCAGCCACATTACCATTTGCATCTATCTTAGTTTGCTGTGATAAAACACCATAACCAAAAACTGCTTGGAAAGAACATGGTTTATTTAGCTTTTATGTCCTGATCACAGTCTATCATGAAATGAAAGAAGTTGGGGCAGAAACTCAAGGTTGGAACCTGGAAGTAGGAACTGAAGCAGAGGCTATGGAGGAGTGTTACTTACTGGCTTATTCCTCATGGCTTACTCCACTTACTTTTTTATTCAGCCTAGGACCACCTGGCCAGGGTGGTACCAGTGACCTGGGCCTTTTCACATCAGTCATTGACGAAAATGCCCATAGGCCAATGTGGTGACATTTTCTCTATTGAGGTCCCCTCTTCCCAGATGCCCCTAGATTATGTTGGGTTGATAAAAAACATAATCAGTAACACATATAAGAGCAAGTCACATGAAAAGAAGATCAAATGATCTTCCTTTGTGCTACTTTGTACAAATGCCTTTCATTTGTCAGGCATAGCAAAGCAGTTAAGATTTATTTCACTTACCCAGATTATATGATACATGTTTCCATAAAACTATGTTAGAGTCAATAGTTTGTTAGGCATTCTACAACATCAAACTGCCATTCTTCTTTTTAAACCCTAGAACAGATTATACTTGGTAAATGTTAAATCTTTAGATGCTTCTTCAAGAAGTGATTCATGCACTGCAGAATCATAAACTGACAAGGACTGTTGTCATTTGGTCCACATGCTTGTTTCCATCAGTGGCCAACTAGGAATTGACTCACACTCATAGCTGTCAACTCATCACTAACCTTATTCCTAGTCCTGAAGCTTCTAGCTGTCTTCTGTGTCTCTTCCCACCTGGTTTGTGTTTGGAGAATCCAGCCTTTTTATATTCAGTTTAAAGATACAATGTTAGAATAGAAATATGCTTTATGGAATGATTTTTTGTTTGTTTGTTTTCTGATTTTTTTTTTTTTTGAGCTGAGGACCGAACCCAGGGCCTTGTGCTTGCTAGGCAAGCACTTTACCACTGAGCTAAATCCCAACCCTGGAATGATGTTTTATAAAGCACTTACTATACGTTAGTTAGTAGTAGACACAACTCAGGGGCTTACTCTCTGATGGGAAGATGTAGACAAGCAAACAGCATAGAATATGTCTTAGCTACTTTTCTTGTTGCTGTGATAAAATACCTTGATAAAAGCAATTAAAGAAGGAGGGTTTATTGTGGCTCACAGTTCAAGGATACAGTCCACCGTAGTGGAGAAGGCCTGGTGTAAGAACTTGTGTCACATTGTCTGTAGTCAGGAAACAGAGCAGTGGATACATGTGCTTAACTCCCTTTCTCCAGAGTACAGTCCAGGATCTCAGTCCAGGACATGATGCCACCTGCAGTGGGTGGATCTTCTCACCTCAATTAACTTTATCAAAATAATCACCTATAAGTATGCCCACAGACCTATCTCTCAGGTGGTTCTAGATGTCAACAAATTGACAGATGAGATTAACCATCACAGGATATGAGATCCTGGGAGTTAAAGCAGTGTGCTAGTACATAAACATAATGTTTGGGGGCTATAATGAAGCAGCCCATCAGGACAAGGAGTTGTGATGGAACAACCTCATGGCAAAGATGGGAAAGAGGAAAATAAATTACCAGGGTCCCAATTATCCTCTTTGAGGGCATACTTCCAATAATCAAGATGTTCCATACCTCTTAAAGTTTCTACCACCTCTCAATAATACTACTGGAGACAATAAAACTTCAATATATAGACCTTTGCAGAACACTTAAGACCCATATCATGGCACTTCATTTTTACAACACATTTTTTAACATTCTTTGAAATGAAATGCATAGTTACTATAGCCCATCTGCTCACATAACTTCCAAGTATAGAAAGGTAGCAAAAGGATAAAGAGTTAGCTATACTCTAGATACATTTAAGATGAGGAGCATCACTGAACAACAGTGTCAAGGATAACCAATGCTTTCTTCATTCAAAGCTTCGTAGATGACAACATTATCTAGTAACACAACAGGTTAGAGATGCTCGTCATCTGATTCAGTCATCCAGGAGGGAGAGTCTATACGTGATATGCACAGAAAGGAAAGCAGGTTTGAATGTGCTTAGGTTTTGGTGCTTGTGGGACAACCAATAAGTAATTGTGTAAGAGACATAAGTTAAAATCCAGCTACCTATATACTGTAGTCCAATGTTGCCAAGGGCACTGAGGAAGTGACTGTGAAGTAAGGGGACAGGGATTAGTGTGAGAACCCTGAATAATGAATACATGTAGGGGTGGAAGAGAGAGATACTTTGTTAGTGTAAAGTAAATCAGGGTGGCAAGAAAACAAGTTTCCAAGATATCTTGCTGTCCAGATGTCAAGGAGCATATATGGGGCAATGGTGGGAGAAATTGTAAAATCAGAAGATTATTTGGTAGATGAGAGAGTTGTAAGCACATTTAGGAATCAGCTGAGAGGAAGAGGTGAAGCAGGTGATGGAAGAGATGGCAGCATGACCATCTTCCACTGCAGAGTTCCCTTTGTAAGCTTGAAGAGTCAAAAAATAGTGACATCCTTGAGCTGGAATTTTGAAGGTAGGAAGTAAGAGATCCTCACTCTTGCTGATCTGTCTTCTCTGTGAAGAGGAATAAGAGGCTACATGCTATATGGAGTGCAGAGGTGTTAACATAACAGGTAGGAGAGGCTGACAATGTGATGCAATCATCCAGGAAAGAAATTTTGTGCATGGGTGTATCAAAGGTCCATGAGGGAAAGACTAGAAAAGGTGGAGGTATGAGCTATGAAGACTGGCTTCAGAATGTACAACACAGAGAAGGCCAGGAGAGATATATCTGTCATTTAGGTTTTTAGTTCTTTGACAATTATGTACATGTGTATACTGAATTTTCATTAAGTTTTACCCATCTCCGTTAACTTCCCTCATTTCTCTTCTGATGAAATACATCTCCTCAACAAGCCCCTTCTACTTTGTTCTTTCATTTTGTTTTGTTTTACTCATTAGGAAACATTGTCTAGGCTGTGGTTTCTTCACTTTCAAGTAGTCTAGTTCAAATCCAAGCCAGGTACTTCAGTAAGTCCAGCACTTGGGAAGTAAGGTAGCCAGATCACAAGGTCAATGCCAGCCTACACTACCCAGCAAGGCCCAATCTCAAAGAACTAAAAATAAACAAAACAAAGCAAATGACAAATTTATTAGTAAGTATAAATATAACAAAAACAAATCAATAAGAATTTCGTTTGCCATGATGGATCAGTAACTCTAAACACTGATTGATTAAGTAACTGAAGATCATAAAATTATAAAAGTCCTAGACAATTTGAAAGATTGGGCTGAGTGTCTTTTTGAGCCACTATTCTGAGATTTGTTTATGCAGTGAGACTTTTAGACAGTAAAGTTTGAACACACATCTTCTTTTCTCATTATCTGAAAAATTTGGCCTCATTCCCCACACCAATTCACTGAGGATTTCTCAGTAAGCAGGATGCAGCTGAGTATGAGCTGCAAAACTGTGTTGAAATGGCCTCAGGATGGGACCTTAAGTGCTCCCAGTGGTGTGTTAAAGGTCTTTGGTCAGCATGTCTGCACAGCTGCACAGTGGGACCATGGGTAAGTGTTCTTCTATATGGCTCTTCTGAGGCACTGTGAGCCTGCAAATGCTTTTTGGAATGTAAGCTAAAAGATAGATTTTAGCATCCACTCTAAACAACAACATACCCATTAGCTGCCAATAATTAGATGATGCCCATGGTGATCTCCTGGCATGGTAGAATCAGACCCTTCAGTATGATAAGTACACAATGAAGAACTTCACTGCAACATACCCATCAGCCAATAATTAGATGATGCCCATGGTGGTTTCCTGGCATGGTAGAATCAGACCTTCAGTACAGTAAGTACACAATGAGGAAGGAACTTCACTGCAGGAATTAGAATGATCCTGCTGGGGCAATGGTCCAAAACATGCATTTGGAATCCTAGAATTTTAGGGCTAGAATGAACTCTAACCAAGGTATTTCTCTAGTAATAGATAATGGTGTAAAGGTTAAAAAAAATTACATAATCTTTCACTTGCTTAACAATAGCTCTACTCAGATTTAGAACTGGATAATTCTTTGTGTGGAGGTAGGGGAGTATGTCTTTGCATAACAGGATTTTTACCCTTATCTATGCCAGGTGTCAGCATCACTCTCCTCAAATTGTGACATCAAAAAAAAAGTATCCTAATTTTGTCAAATGTCTCCTAAAAAGTGAAATCAGCTTGAAATTGAGAACTCATGCTGACAGCTATGTTGAGTGCCAACTAACTCACTGTCTCATAAAATGCATGGAATAGAGGCAATATATAAAAAGCTTCTTGCTGTATTTGTTAGTTTTTATTGCTGTAATGAATTTCTGAAAGAAATAACTTGAAAAGCAGGAAGTTACTTTGGTTTGTGGTTTCAGTTCATAGTTAACTGGCTCCATCTTTTTCTGGACCTGGGATGAAACAGACCAAAAATGCACAAGGGTGACATAGCAGAGTTACTTGTTTTGTGGTGGCCAGAAATTAGAGAAAGACAAGGAAGGGACCAGGGAAAAGTTACACCCTTCCAAGTCATACTCCCAGTATTTATTTCCTCCAGCCAAACCCCACTTCCTAATTTCTAACACCTCCCAAAACTGTCATCAAATTACACATTCACCAACAGATTAATCCACTGCTGAAGGCAGAGCCTCAGGATCCTATGATCACTTCTCAAAATCCCCACTTCTTAATAACTCTGCAATGGGAACCAAGACTTCAACATGTAAGCCTATGTGGGATACCTCAAATCTATAATATTACTGTATGTCTCTGCCCCCACACACATCAACAACTTAAAGTATAATAACTCCAAGGGTACAAGTAATGAGTCATTTAAAGCAGCTTGTGTTGTTTTTCTTTAGCTTGTTCAGTAATGTTCATTGAACACTTATCACATTCCAAACACTGTTTTAAGTACCACACAGGCAATATTTCCTTCGAGTAGTACTACAGCTCCATGTTCTCCCATGTATAAATCCTGAGTTATCACCATTTGCAGTAGGACAAACCCATAGGATCAAGGAAATTGGTTCAAACCAGTTGCCAAGGCATGCACATAACATACTTCCTTATGAGCCAACCTGGACTGTGCCTGGGGGCTTAGCAACAGGCACTGTCAGAGTTCCTGATCATGCCCAGCCAATGATGGATGACCACACAATGTCACCAGATTGGGACACAGCTTGAGTGCTGGGATGAGGATATATAAGGCCTTCACCATTATTGAATAAAGGAGTTTGTTATTTGCCTTCAACTGACTGACTCCCATTGTCTGTGTCCTTGACATTGCACCTTCTCACCCCATTCCCCCGAGAGAGCCATTAGGATCCAGCAGCAACCATCTAACAGTTGAGGCAGATTAGAGGGATACCAAATGAAGGAGACAGGAACTAAGCCGCTAAGGATCAAGGTACTTCTCTGCCCACCCTCACCAAATCTCCCTTCCTTTGTCCTCTGAAGCCTGCCTGTGTCACTCACTCTCAGGGTGGACTGGGTCCAGTTGCAGCCCATTTGGAGGCCACTGTCAGTGTAAACTCATGTTGTGGAGCACTGCTGTGGCAGGTGCTCAGCTGGAAGGTACACTTTGGAGCATCATGGCTGACACAGTTCATGGAAAAAAAACACAAAAGAAAACTTGGTGGTTCACAATGTTGGTGTTTTAAAGGTAAGCAAGAGGATGTGTGAGGTTTTAAAGGGGAGAATATTGAGAATTTTACTATTATTATACGTTTTATATTTTTTAAATTTTTTTTGAGACAGGGTTTCTCTGTGTAGTTTTGGTGCCTATCTTGGATCTCACTCTGTAGACCAGGCTGGCCTTGAACTCACAGAGATCCATCTAGCTCTGCCTCCTGAGTGCTGGGTTTTCAGGTATATGTCACCACCACCTTGTATATTATTATACTGTTATTCAGGCTTCATGTACATAAAATATCCTGAAATGTTTCCTACCATGCTTTGTTCATCCACTGACTATAGAGAGCTCTATTAGGGACTTATAAGGGATTCACAAAGGTAGCTTCTGGGAGTTTGCAGTACAAACTAGTTGTCTTAATTAGTGTTTCTATTGCTCTGAAAAGACATCACAATGATGTCCTTATAAAGGAAAACATTTAATTGTAGAGGCTTACTTAAGTTTCAGAGGTTTAGTTCATTATCCTCATGGAAGGAAGCAAGGCAGCATGCAAGTGGACATGGTGCTAGAGAAGGAACTGAAAGTTCTTACATCTTGACTCACAGGCAAGAGGAAGTGATTTTTCTCACTGGGCATGGCTTGAACATATATGAGACCTCAAAACCTACCTCCACAGTGGTACACTTCCTCCAATAAGACCACACCTATTCCCACGAGGGCACACCTCCTAATAGTGCCACTCCCTTTTGGACCATTTTTCTTTCAAACCACGAGAGTAAACAGAAAAGAGTTCCAGGGAAAATGGAAATACCAAGCAAGTGGTCATACACTACAGCTTTATGTCCTAACCTATAAAGCCAGTGTCTAGATAGTCTTACCCAACTACAAGAAGAAAGGGATAACACTGTCACTATAGAAAGATATCTGAGCCAGGCGGTGGCTGCATGCCTTTAATCCCAGCAGTTCTTGGGAGGCAAAATGAGGACAGGCTCCAAAGCTACACAGAGAAATCTTGTCTCAAAAAAGCAAAAAAAAAAAAAAAAGATTTCTGCCACTGAAGATATTACCCTTCTGATGTTAGGGTCACAAACAGCCTTTCAATTCATTTTCAATTCATTTTATAAGGCATCCATTAACAAGGACTTACATGGAGCTCTGTCATTGATAATTCAGTTCCCATTGTTGTCATATCTATGTAGGTAACTCTCTGTCCACAATGGAAACATTAGTAAGAACAGTGCTCCGTACAGATACCTACCTGAGGAGCCATGAAACCTACAGGTCAGGCAATTCTTCTTTCAAGTAGAGACCATGTCTTCTCAGTCATGGTCCTCAGAAGTGGCTTCTTCCCAGCTAGAGAGTGGGCCTGGCTGCCTATTGAACTAACAGTATTTAACTAGGTTGCTTCTATCTCCTTCCTCCTCCTCCACTTCTAAGTTATAAAGTGTTTAAGATACACAAAGAGATGGTCTCATACGAACAAATATATCCCTATCAAAATAGTCATCACATCTTTGTACAGAGATGAGCTCAGGGAGTTGAGCAATGCAACCAGACTGAGTCTCTTCTACCTCATGGAAAAAAGGAAAACCTGACCACTCTTATAAGGGTTCTTATGCTTTTACTACCTCCAAGTTACAGTTTGACCCACCATGTATATGGAAGCTTGAGTCTGAAAATGTATTGTTTGTTCAGTTTCTTTGCACAAGCTAAAATAAAGCCCAGTTGTCCATAACCTGCTATTTATTAAATGAATCAATAAATTGTTAGTTACCAAACATTTGCCTGGTACTTATTAATGCCAGGTTTTTTCTACATACATATCACACCCCCTTTGTTGACTTGAGTTAGGACTGGGACTCCAAAATCAGAGCTGGAGTTATTTCATCATACCACTTGTCCCACCCCAGCATAATTCTCTTTGCTTTACCCAGCATACCATCCCCAAGGCTCTAAGAACACTATATGTGACCAAATAACTGGCCTGTGCCCCTGCCTCAGAGAGTTGACTGGCCACCCTTGTGACCAGTACCTGATGGGCTACTTCTGGTTCCCCAGCTGCTTCCCTTGCCCTTGTAATGAATGAGCTTACTGAACTTTATGATCCAGACACAGGGTCATGTTTTAATTGTGGAGGCTTTACAACTTGTATAAACTGTAAAAGATACAGAATTCTCGAGCATTTTCATTTTAAGGTCTTTAATTTTTTGTTCTTGTTTTGCAGTGGAAGACTTTTGAGTGAAGCCACAACAGTATTTAGGTGTAGAATGATAGCTGTGCTTGGGAAGGTTATTGTTCTATCCATCCTTCAAAATCACCCTGTGAGTCAGAAAATCTCTGATTAAGTCAGTAAATAACTCATGCCTGGCCTGCTGCATCTATATTCCCCAGAGATGACACATATATCACAAAGTGCTATTACATTGAGTTTAAAAGGCATGTCTTAGAGACTTTCAGTATACTTTTTTAAATCCTTATACTTTTTTAAATCCTTATGGAGTAATTGAACATCTAAAACACTGAGTTTTGACAGATACATTGTCCTAAAGCATACAAATCCACTTTGGCTAACACATAAGCTTTTCCTGAGATTATTTGAATAAAAAGGAAATTGCCTTGACAGTTGCATCAATGAAATTACTTTGAAAATCCTTCTCTAGGACAATCCTGTTGTCCTTGCCTGTGTCCAGTTGTTCCCTTAAGCAATGAGTATTTTACTCACTCTTGGTACCAGAGTTCTTGGAGCTCAGGTATAACCTGTTGTACTCAAGGTGTTTGGGAAGATTAAAGTTAATTGAAGGTTTGCACCTGCTGGGATGTTTCAACAAAGCCTGTTCTGCATAGTGGATCCTTCAAAGAACTTGTACATGAGACCTTTCAAAAGCCTTTTTCTCAGTTTGCTAGATGCCACCAGTGTCTACCTCTAAAAGCAGCTTTTAAAAAAATAGTTTTGTTTTTTGTTTTTTTAAGATTTATTTATTTATCATGTATACAGAAGGGGGTGCCAGATCTCATTACAGATGGTTGTGAGCCATCATGTGGGTGCTGGGAATTGAACTCAGGACCTCTAGAAGAGCAGTCAGTGCTCTTAACCTCTGAGCCATCTCTCCAGGCCTAAAAGCAGCTTTTTTATTGCAGGGTATTTCTACCTCCTGGAGTGAGTTCAACTTCATAGCCCCCTGATTGGGAGAGCTTGCCTCTATGACCCTGTCACTGGAGCATGCCCTTGTCTGCCACATGTCACAGGCTTGCCTGTGATCATTGTGCTGATGGATACTAGAATCTGGTCCCTGGCAAAGGGTGTCAGTCATGTCACTATGGCCTCTAGACCTCTAAAAGCAGCCTCTGTGACCAGGTAAGGCACTTTGAAACTTTCTAGTATACTAGAAATAAGAATGGATGGTGAAGCATATTTTCCAGGTTTGAGGACAGTATTTTATTTATGTGCTGTGGAGAATTAGTGGTTCTTAACCTGACTGTCTTTAAACAAGATAGAGTTGATACTTATTTTACCACCCTTCTCACTTTTTCACACACATAATCACAGGCAAGACCCAGGAAATAATTATTAGTCAGAAGTTATTGTTAATAAGAATGAAAATAAATAGATAATTCCAGATGTACAGTACCATTTTTTTTTATTAAGAAATAAAGCAAAGGATAACCAGACCACAACTCTCAGCTCCAGAGAAGCTAGCTAACAAGAATGAAACTAAAAGGGACACATGGGTCACCATGGGAAGGGGAAATAGATGAGATCTCCATGAGTAAACTGGAGATGAGGTGGGGCAATGGAGGGTAGAGGATGAGGGATGAGAGCATTAGCAAAAGGGATGGTTGAGCTGGGGAAGAAACAGAATGGGAGAGCAATGAAAGAGATTATCTTGATAGAGGGCGACATCATGGGGATAGGGAGAAACCTGGTGTGAGGGAAGTTCCCAGAAATCCACAGGGATGACTCCAGCTTAGACAACTAGCAGTGGTGGAAGGGATGCCTGGACTGGCCTACCCCAGTGATCAGATTGGTGAAAGCCCTGTTATCACAGAGCCTTCATCTATGAATGAATAAAAAAAAATTCTTTAAAAAAAGAAAGAAAGATTTCCCTCATTATCCACAGTAACATAGGGCCCTTACAAAGGATCTCATGGTGCCACCCATCACAGCACACTCTACCATGCTACCTCATTTGGACATCGCTACTGGCCTAGTATCATTTTTTTAAAGAAATTTTTTATTCATTTTACATACCAACTACAGATCCCCCTCTCATCTCTCCTCCTGCTCCCTGCCCCCAGCCTTCCCCCGCAGCCTCATTTTGTAGACCAGGTTGGCCTCAAACTCACAGAGGAGGGGATGGGGGTAGGCTGTGGGGAGGAGATAGCAAAGCCAGGTACATTCAGTTGAGGCCAGTTCAAGCCCTTCCCCTGCATCAAGGCTGTGCAAAGTATCCCACCACAGGTAATGGACTCCAAAACGCCAGTTCATGCACTAGGAATAGATCCTATTCCCACTTCCAGAGGCCCCTTAAGCAGACCAAGCCACACAACTGTCTCACTTATGGAGAGGGCCTAGTCCAGTCCCATTCAGGCTCCACAGTTGTTGGCCTAAAGTTCATGAGTTACCACTAGCTTGGTTCAGTTGTATCTGTAAGTTTTTCCATCATGATCTTGATGCCCCTTGCTCATAGAATCCCTCTTCTCTCTCTTTGACTGGACTCTGGAGCTCAGCCTGGTGCTTTGCTGTGAACACTCCCTGCATCTGGTTCCATCAGTTACTGGATGAAGGCTCTATGATGGCAGGATATTCACCAATCTGATTACTGAGGTAGACCAGCTCAGGCAGCCTCTGCGCTATTGCTAGTAGTATAAGCTGGGGTCATCCTTGTGGATTCCTGGGAACTTCCCTTACACCAAGATTTCTCCCTACCCCCTACCTCAATCAAGGTATCTCTTTCATTGTTCTCCCACTCCATCCCTGTTCCAGCTCAACCATCCTATTCCCTTATATTCTCATCCCGCATTCCCTACCTTCTATTTCCCTCCTTACTCCCAGTTTATTCAAGAGATCTCATCTATTTTCCCCTTGCCTGAGTGATCCATGCCTCCCTCTTAGGGTCTTCCTTGTTAGCTAGCATCTCTGGAGCTGTGGGTGATAGTCTGGTTATACTTTGCTTTATTACATCTAGTATCCACTTATAAATGATTACATACCATGTTTGTCTTTCTGAGTCTGGATTACCTCACTCAGAATGATATTTTCTAGTTCCATCCATTTGCCTGCAAATTTCATGATGTCAATGCTTTTTTACTGCTGAGTAGTACTCCATTGTGTATATGTGCCAGATTTTCTTTATCCATTCTTTGGTTGAGGGGCATCTAGATTGATTCCAGGTTTGGGCTACTATAAATAATGCTGCTTATGAATATAGTTGAGCATATATCCTTGTGTTATGATTGAGCATTCCTTGGGTATATGCCCAAGGGTGGTATTGCTAGGTCTTGAGGTAGACTGATTCCCAATTTTCTGAGAAACTGCCATACTGATTTCCAAAGTGGCTGTACAAGTTTGCACTCCCACAAACAGTGGAGGAGTGTTCCCTTTGCTCCATATCCTCTCTACCATAAACTGTCATTAATGTTTTTTATTTTAGCCATTCTGACAGGTGTAAGATGGTATCTCAGAGTCATTTTGATTTGCATTTCCTTGATGACTAAGGATGTTGAGCAATTCCTTAAATGTCTTTCAGCCATTTGAACTTCTTCTGTTGAGAATTCTCTGTTTAGTTCTATAGCCCATTTTTTCATTGGATTGTTTGTATTTTGATGTCTAGTTTCTTGAGTCCTTTATATATTTTAAAAATCATCTTTCTGTTAGAAGTGGGGTTGGTGAAGATCTTTTCCCATTCTGTAGGCTTCCTTTTTGTCTTATTTACCATGTCCTTTACCTTAGAGAAGCTTCTCAGTTTCAAGAGGTCCCATTTATTAATTGTTGCTCTCAGTGTCTGTGCTACTGGTGTTCTATTTAAGAAGTGGTCTCCTGTGCCAATGCATTCAAGGTTACATAACTGGATTTATGTTGAGGTCTTTGATCAACTTGGACTTGAGTTTTGTATATGGTGATAGATATGTATCTATTTGCAATCTTCTACATGTTGACATCCAGTTATGCCAGCACCATTTGTTGAAGACGCTTTCTTTTTTCCAATGTACAGTCTTGGCTTCTTTGTCAAAAATCAGGTGTTCATAGGTGTGTGGATTAATGTCAGGATCTTCAATTCAATTCCATTAATCCACATGTCAGTTTTTATGCCTAAACCAAGCTATTTTTAGACTATAGCTCTATAGTAGAACTTGAAGTAAGGGATGGTGATGACTCCAGAGGTGGGTTTATTGTACATGGATTCTTTTAGCTATCCTGGGTTTGTTTTGGGGGGGGGGGATTTTAACAACTGTTTCTATTTCCATAGGGGCTATAGGTCTATTTAAATTGTTTATCTGGTCTTGATTTAATTTTGGTATGTAGTACCTATCCAGAAAATTGTACATTTCTTTCAGATTTTTCCAGTTTTGAGGAGTATATGTTTTTGAAGTATGACCTGATGATTCTCTGGATTTCCTTGTTGTCTGTTGTTATGTCTCCCTTATCATGTCTGATTTTGTTCATTTGGATGTTCTTTCTCTGCCTTTTTGGTTAGTTTGGATAAGGGTTTGTCTATCTTGTTTATTTTCTCAAAGATCCAACTCTTTGACACAATACCATTTTCAAAATGGCAAACTAGGATGCTGTCTCCAGATGAGCTTGATGGCCTAAAGCATGTGGGCTACAAAGCAATTCTTCCCTGTTCAATCAAGGTAGCATTATCTATAGCACCTGCAATAGCCAACAAGACAAGGAGCACAGAAAAAAAAATTAAAAACCCAACCGGGTGGTGGTGGCACAAGCCTGTAATTCCAGCACTCAGGAGGCAGAGGCAGGCGGATCTCTGTGAGTTCGAGACCAGCCTGGTCTACAATGCAAGTTCCAGGACAGCCTCCAAAGCTACAGAGAAACCCTGACTCAAAAAAATAAAAATAAAAATAAAAATAAATAATAATAAAAACACTGTAACATTATCCATTTATGGAAAAACAGTTTTGTAATTTGCTTTGGTTTTTTTCCTTAATGAGTATAATCTGTCTGATAATTTTCACATATGAGGAGATGGGGAGAGGACAAATGCAACAATACAAAATTTTACAAAATATCAAATCCATGATCCAGGAATGCAAGTTTAACCAAATCAAAACACTATTTAAGAAACTGGAGTCTTAAACCAGGTTTGGTGTTGCATGCCTAGAATCCCAGGAAAGTGAGGTAGAAAGAGTTGGAGGCTAGTCTGAGATATAAAATGAGGGCTGGTATCCAAAACAAATAAATAAATACAATTTCTAGAGTCTTTTTAATTAGTAAGCATGAGAGTCATCTCTTACTTCAACTTCACTGTTGAACATATTATCCCAAGGTTGAATCTTTTTTTTTTTTTTTTAATTTTCTCAAGGTCATGGAGGCATGCAGGCAGACACTGGAGCATACATCCCACTTCAGGAGAGTGATCTCCTGATGGGGGGGGAGGTGAGGAAGGGAGGGAGAAGGGGAGAGGGGGAGAGAGAGGAGAGAGGGGGGAGAGAGAGAGAAAGAAAGAAAGAGAGAGAGCTCGTGCAAGGTTGAATCTTATAAGTAACTTTTTTTAAAACAGTACCTCCCTATTTAGTCCAAACAGGAATAGAACTTGCAATGTTCCTGCCTCATCCTCCTGAGTGCCAGGGCTGTAGGAATGTGCCACCATGCACTGCTAAAGATGGCTCTTCTACATAGAATGTGTTTGCCCTTCCCTTTCTTTTGCTCCAACCCTCTCCAACCAACTCACACAAACACACAAAACCCTTTTCAAAAGCACAAACTTTTTAAATAATAGAACACATGTATGAGATTATAAAGATAGTACAAAGAAAATGTGCACCATACCCACTTTCTTATATTGGTTGGTATATCCATCAAAATAATAGCCCAATATTGACATAGTATCAGTAACTAAACTTCACAATTTACTCAGATTGCTTGTACACATTTTACCCAGTGTGCTTTCTGGTTCTACCTTTACAATAGGTTAGCATGTCTCTTTAGCATCCCCCTGGCTTTCTTCATTTTTCACAACTGTCACAGGTTTCGGAATATCTGTGGAATGACCTTCACATCACACAATACTTTTCTCATTAGCCTGGGATTCAGGGACATAAGAAGATGACCAGAGACTCACTTCAGCACATAAGACTAATATGGCTAATCACTAATTATGAATTATGTAGTATTATACTAGTATTTGTCAGGTTTCTACGTTGTACAGTTACTCTCTTCTTCCCTCCACACTGTATTTTGGGAGAGGGAAGTCAGCATGCACAACCCACACTAACAGAGTAGGGAGTTCTACCAGTCTCCTTGAAGGCATCATATCTCCAGGAATCACTGTAATTCACCTGTACTGGAAATATGTCTGTTGTCCCCCTTTTATTCACCATGGATTCATGGGTATTTGTATTATACTACTCATAATAGTTCTATTTTGTATTATACTACTCATAAATAGTTCTATTTATTCAACACTATTTTATTGTTGAAATGATTCAGGCTTTGGTTATAAGAAGTTCTTTTAGTTAGAATTAATGCCTCTTTCATTCTCAAATATTTTACAATTCTTCAAGGTATTTCCTCAGTTTATGGTTAAAGCAAAATGTTCTGGATTCATCTTATACATTTCCTGCACCACTTTTAGAATCAGTCACAGTTCTAAAAATGTTGATTACTTTATTGGAGAGTAGTGTTAAAAACCAAGATGTGGGTACTAGATGATGACACCTATCCATATACTCTCTATACTGCAGTTACCAGCCAGAGTAAGATAGATCAATCTCCACATGAATATGTGGCTTCTTAACTCGTGTAGAACTTCTAACATTCATGATATCACTTTCTGGCAAGCTTCTTAGACCTCTGGGGAAGCATATTTGTAGCAGCATGCAACATACAATTTAACCATGGGAGCCAAAAGTGGTTTATGACCTTTAAGATCAGATAGCATTAATTTAACTAAAATCTCTCCACAAGGCTACTTTGGAGTTGTTTGGTTCACTGGGGATTCCCTTGAGGAAGGTTGCATTCTACAATCAGGAAACACTTTCATTTGAGTACAGAGAAGACATATGGCTAATTAGATTACCAGCTGTTTAAATAACTTCAGATAAATATCTGTTCAGCCAGGAAGTAGTCTCTAGTGCATTCCCACAGATAGATCCAACTGTGCTGTCCGATATTTTGGTTAACAGTTTAGATAGAGTTGGAGAAAGAAGTTTCTCAAATTTTCAGATGCTACAAAACTGTGAACTAATATGTTAAAGACCAGACAGTCTAACAGGCTCTAAAGCAGGCTAGAAACAATAAGAAATGTTAACAGGGTAAAAATAAAGTTGTGTAACTAGGTGTTTAAACTTACTTGCATAAGGGTGGGAGTAATTACTTAGCACCAACTCATGTGAAAATAGATGAGTATTTTCACTGTGTGAAGCTACGAGTCAAAAGTCAAAAGCACTGCAGAGAAGTGCTGCCTGCTCAGGCTGGAGTAGAGGGCATACTGTGCTCAGCTTCAGTAGTTACCATCCCAACACTGGCTTTACGAGCTGCACAACTCCAGGATCATTGCTGTCATTTCAGAGCAACAGAACATTTTTACAGTATTTTTAAAGTTTTGCTTAAGCTTTCATTTCTTGTTTTTGTTGGTTTTTTGTTTGTTTGCTTGCTTGCTTGCTTGCTTGCTTGTTGACAGGTTTTTGGGGCTTTTTGTTTGTTTTTGTTTTTGTTTTGTGTTTTGTGTTGTTTTCTGAGACAGGGTTTCTCTGTGTAGCCCCAGCTGTCCCAGAACTTGCCCTGTAGGCCAGGCTGGTCTCAAACTCACAGAGATCCACCTGCCTCTGCCTCCCAAATGCTAGGATTAAAGGCATGGGCTACCACCACCAGCTTTGATTAACTTTCATTGACATGATTATGGGCTATAGAGTGTTATTTTGGTGCATATTTAATGATCAAAATCAGGGTAATTAGCATATCTATATATCTGTCCTCTCTCTTTTATGTTAAAAGCATTCAAAACCCTCTCTTGTAGCTATTTTAAATATCTAGTAGGTTATCTTTAGCTGTAGTTATCCTATTGTGTTATAGAATATACTAGAACTTATTTCTCCTATCTGGCTATATTTTGGTATTCTATCCTTCCCTCCCTCTACCTTCTCCATTTCTCTAAGATGGACACTTAACTTCTACATGTAAATGAGAATATAGAAAATTTGTCTGTCCTCTAAATACCACATTGTTAACAGAAACTGTATTTTTAAAAGTATGTGTCTAAAAGCAGACAGCTTGAATAATGGATAGAACTGTGCAATTGTGTAATGAGGGGCTAAAGGAATTAGAGGATATGGGCTCAAAACAGAAGTGAAGGCAAGTTAAAATGGCCACATGTAGTTGGAGAAAAAGGAATCTCCACATGTAGTGGAGGAAGAAGAAAGTTGCTTATTTTGTACAACTCCACTGTGGGAGGCCAGCTATAACCTTTTAGAAGGTTCCTATGAGGAGGAGAAAGGGATAAGAAACTTTTAGATAGAAACATAGCGAAGAGGAGAAAGACAGAAACACGGGATAGCTTTGGGAGGACCTGGATCAAAACCCAAAGGTTCCTTCTGCCTCTTCAAAGGTGTTTTTTATAACAATGCCAAGGGGTAGGGCAAAAGACCTCCCCTTTGCTAGATCAAAGCACACTGCACAGCCAAGTATAGACACCTGTTAACCACACCCCTGGTCAAATCATCCCCTTATGCAGCCCTGCTGGGTTAAGCAAGCTCAGCTTCTCAGACATGAGTATGTTCTCAGTAGGAAAACTCTGTGGGTCCCTACACTCCACAAGACAGGACTTAGAACAATGGGAACAAGTTCCAAAGAGGCAGATTGAATGTGAGGATAAGAAAGAACTGCCTAGCAATGAAGAGCAACCATCATTACAAACACATCTCAGGAGCAACAACCTCCTATAATTATCTTTATTTGAACAGGCACTAGTGGGAACTCCAAGGATGGATAGAAGTTTGCTTGGTAGATGGAGTTCTTTTATAAATCTAGCTACCTATTCACTGCCAGTGTACTTACAGAGCTGATTTAGCATATTTAGTCAAATATAATTTAAGATTCCTATAATAGTGACTTATTTTTATCTTTCTTTCGTTATTCTCTAAACTTTTCAGTTTTCAGAAAAATTAAGAACACAACTAGTAAGGTACCAGGAACAGTTAACCTTCTGTCAAAAGCACAAATATCACAAAGTAATTAACTATAAAGTCAAAAACTACATTTTGTAGAACAAAACACTAGCCCAACTGGTAAAGTTAAGAGTATGTGTTCCCACAACAGAAACATTACTTGCCAGAGTGATTGATAAATGTTAGACCACATTTTTGGCCTGTGCCTCTCTGTCAATTATGGGGGAACTCCCATCACTGTGGAATTAAAGAATGTGGACTGTTTCTCAATGTGTTTTGTTTTCATTTACATCTGTGTATATTTCCTAGTCTGGGGCCAACTGTCTCTGAACAGCTGGAAGCAGGCGGTATGGTCAAGAACTCTAAATCAAACCACATTAACTAGAGATCTTTGGTATTGCCAGGGACAGCAGCTGACTGTGGGAATTAGCCTTTTTCAACTTTTGCACAGCTGTATGTTCTAAGTCACTGGAGGAAAACTGTTTCCTATGAAAATGCATTGTGTTTTTAGACCATAAAGTTTGTCAAGTCATCACCACAACTGTTCTCACAGCTTGCAGGCCAACATCCATGCAAACCAGGTCATGACAGGACATGCTGCAGTGAGTGTGAAGAAAACTATTATATCAATACATCTGGAAGATGCATTTGTAAGTAATGGAATGCTAAAAACACAAGTGAAGTCAGTTAGATCTACTGTGGGCATGCTGCAAAAACAATGGAGTTTCAATTCTTTTTTTTTTTTTTTTTCTATTTTGGTTTTGGTTTTTCCAGACAGGATTTCCTTGTGTAACCCTGGTTGTCCTGGAATTGGCTCTGTAGACCAGACTGGTCTTGAACTCAGGGATCTGCCTGCCTCTGCCTCCTTAGTGCTGGAATCAAAGTTATGCACCACCACTGTCTAGCAAGTTTCATATCCTTTTATTTGATTTTTTTAAAAAGAAATGTGAACTTAGAAAGTGAACACAGCTTAATTCTAATCTCGAAAAAAAATTTTATAATTATATGAAATGACCTTTTTTAAAGCTATTAGCCTATGTTAAATATTAGCCTTTGTTAAAATTTCTCTGAGTTGTCTCCTGTATAAATGTGTACTTCCAGCTAAAAACTTGTCACCATGTCCTTGCCCTGTTTCACTATCTATCCTTAATTATTTTCTTCAGGTCACACTTATCTCAGTTTTCTATATATATTTGGCCACCTTTAAAACAAGGAAGGAAGAACCAGCAAGATGGCTCAGTGAGTATAGGTGCTTGCTGCCAACCTTGACAACCTGAGTTCAATCCCTGGAACCCACATGGGAGAAAGAGAGCTGACTCCCGCAAATTGTCCTCTGACCTCCACATGAACAACTAGGGAGGGGTTGGAGTGATATAATACTTACCTAGTATGCAAGAGGAAAAAAAAACATTTTTAAAAGAGGGGGAATGTTGGCTCTTATAAACCAAAGTCTGTTAGTCTCTTTCTTTGTGTCTCTCTGACATTTTAATAATCTTTACAAATGCTTCATCTGTTAGTGAAACCAAGGGAGACTTTGTAAATGCTCAGCTTGGTCCACAAAGTCCACTGAGCTCCTAGGTAAGAGCTGTATGTGAGCAGAGGTTGGCCTGCATATGTGGTGTGGTGTAACTCTGTCCAAAGATGTCCCAGAAGACCCCTGAACCATTCTGTGTGTTCCATGACATCCAGTGGAGCCTAGTTAGCCAGTTTTTAATAATATATTTATTTATTAAACTTTTTTTCATTTTACATATCAACCCCAGTTCCTCCTCCCTCCCACTCTACCCCTATCCACTCCTCAGAGTGGGTAAGGCCTCCCATGGTAGTCAACAAAGTCTGGCATACCAAGTTGAAGGAGAGCCTAGCCCCTCCCCATTGTATCAAGGCAGAGCAAGGTATCCCACCACAGGGAACGAGCTCCAAAAAGCCAGTTCATGCATCTGGGATAAGTCCTGGTCCTGCTGCCAGGGACCCCACAAACAGATCAAGCCACCCAACTGTCACCCATATTCAGAGGGCCTAGTTCGACCCCATGCAGGTTCCCAAGCTGTCAGTCCAGAGTCAGTGAGCTTCAACTAGCACTGGTCAGCTGTCTCTGTGGGTTTCCTCATCATAATCTTGATGACTTCTTCTTCTTCTTCTTCTTCTTCTTCTTCTTCTTCTTCTTCTTCTTCTTCTTCTTCTTTTTGAATGCCGAATGCTGTTTATTGAAGGAGGCCTTAAATTTTTTTTGAGCTGAGGATCAAACCCCAGGCCTTGCACTTGCTAGGCAAGCGCTCTACCATTGAGCTAAATCCCCAACCCCGCTTCTGATATTTTACAATCTTGCATCTAAGCTGTTAATGCCCAATATGCTGGATACACAGACAAGGAGCTTCCCTTAATCATTCAGGAGGGTGGAATCTCACAGGGAATTAGCATAGGGAGGATATCAAAGTCAAGATCTACAAGCAATGCAACAGTTACCCAAAATGGGTCCAAGGACCTACAGGGCCCCACCTTTTACTAAAAAATGAGCTTCTGACTTAGGTTGCATAAGACGTCAGCAGTTCACCTTACCTGTCATGGAGACACCTGTCCAGGCCACACAGGCATTCTGTCTTAGGTTGGTGAGTGACAGGCAATACCAGTCTCTGAATAATCATTATTATACAGGCTCAATTGTGTGAGAGCTGCAGAGTTAACTGTTGCCAAAGATCTCTAAGTGGCTTGCAATCTGTGTGTTCGATGCAGAAAAGACCAACAGAAGTCCTAACCCACTCATAGCCAGTAGGCTAAAGGCAACTGAGCCTTTCCCTTCCTTAATGAGACTTACTGCAAGTTGGAGTCCTTGTAAGATGGCATCCCAAAAGCAAATGGAACTTGAGTTTGTAAATTTATAACTTTCAAAGCCAATCAAAATGTATATAACTATTGATTTAAATTTGTCATGCCCAATAGAAATAAAAATTAATTAACTGTGGTAGCTACTTTTGCTGCCAGAGTCCCCACTGTGCTAGCTGTAGTAACCAATTATGAAATGGCAATCCCAGAAACAGTGTTAGCGGTGGTTGTCACTGTTATATCAGCAACAACGGCAGCAGTGATGTCAAATTCTCTTTTGGAGCATGTGAGCATCCAATGGCATGGACACAACTCCAGGAACACGAACTGCCGAGGCCCATTATCCTTTTGTTTTCTTTTTCTTTCTTTCTTTTTTTTTTTTTTTTGGTTTTTCAAGACAGGGTTTCTCTGTAGCTTTGGAGCCTGTCCTGGACTAGCTTTGTAGACCAGGCTGGCTTCGAACTCACAAAGATCCACCTCCCTCTGCCTCCCGAGTGCTGGGATTACAGGCATGCACCACTACTGCCCGGCAGGCCCATTATTCTTGATCCCAGCACAACTGAAGCTGGTAGCTCTGCAAAAGAACTAAGAACCATAAAGGAAAAACAGGCATCTCACAAGGAGCGAACTAATGGTCTCATAATGGCTACATTCAGACTCACAAATTTTAAGGTATCTTCAAAGGGGGTTAAATGAATTTCAGGAGGCCAATAAATGTTGCACAGAGCCACTCCTGTTCCAGCTTGAATAGGATTGTGAGTTTGAAAATGCTTAGCTGACATGCTACTGTTAATAAATGGAGGTCAGTGATCTTCAGAGTTATCCTTAATCTCCTAGGTGTCTGTGTGACACATTCTCAAACATACTTGAAAAAGCAGTTACCATACATTACCTTCTGGAGAATCCAACCGCATGGCTGCAGTTCCTGGGCTAATGTTAATGCTTGCCAAAGCTGGCCCTATTGGGCTTTCAATCCCCATTGGCATCGGAAGGGGAGAGTTTTTCACGAAGGCCCAATAGGTTTCTGCCATTTTGGGCTTCAGCTGCAGCCATAGTAGTTAGTCAGTTTACTACAATTGCCATTATTGACTATAATTTCAAGGATCATTTCTGTCATTCACAATTGGCATTATTTGGTATGAAAGCTATCCAATGACTAAAAAATCACATTTTATTGCAGTAAATCTAAAAGCATAAGCTAATGATTCCCAACCTTTTAGAATTGCAACAATATCAGCAGCACTCTCTGTCTTGACCAGAAACCAGATCAAATAAAGTGCTGTGTGACATCAGCTATTTTCTTTTTATTAAATCAAACAAAGCTCCTTCTCCCATCTCCTAAAGAACAAAGCAATCACATATAATGAAAAACAGCAGGAGTCAGCACCCCCAGGCAGGACTTTTTAGTGTGGTCATAGAACTTCTTAGTTCTGCTGTAATGGCCAGTATTAAATACACATGCCTCACTCAAACAGATTAAGACCCACATGCACATTCACAATAAAAACTGCATTTAATTTTTCCATATAGAAAACCATTTAGAGAGACAGCCGGGCGGCGATGGCACACGCCTTTAATTCCAACACTCAGGAGGCACAGCCAGGTGGATCTCTGTGAGCTCAAGGCCAGCCTGGTCTATAGAGCAAGATCCAGGACAGCTACTAAAACTACAAAACTACACAGAGAAAAACCCTATCTGAAAAAACCAAAACCAAAAAGGAGAAGAAGGAGAAGAAGAAGAAAAAAAAAAAAATAGAGAGAGACAAGTTGTATTTTAATGGTCTCCCACAGATTTCTGAAATCATATTGTCATTAAATCATTTTCTTTGAAACATAAATTGGAGATAATTCCAGGAGAGGATAAAAGGTTTGATTTTTAAGCTAGGCATAGCATAACTTTCTATGCTTCTTCACTCTTCCTTTGTAGCATGGGACTGCAACAAGGCCTGTCTGTGATGTAGACACTGGCATGTGCCATTGCCAGGAGTGTCGGTGGCCAGGGGTGTGATCACTGCACCTGGGGTCATGGCCAGGAATTCCCTTCTTGTGTTTGTCTTCAATGTCACTTGTGCTTTGATCACTGAGACCATACCATGTCATCCCTCTCCAAAGGGTTAATTGGGCTGCCTGCTAATATGGAAGATAAAAGATAGAGCCTGCCTGTCTCTGAAGTGGACTTCAAAAGGCCTCAGAGCGAACATATCTACTATAGACATTTTGAAACAACCTGTTCTCTTATCTGAGGAATTGTTGAAAGTCAAAGATTTTTATGAGTCTGTGAGGTAAGATTTGTATTGGAGGAATAAATAAGCCAACTACTGTTTGACCTTTGACTACTACTGAAATTTACATCTGTGGCCTTCAACTTAGAAATGTACTTACGTTGGCTTTGAGAAGTGATTATTGCTGAGGTAGGCTTTTTTTTTTGCATGTGTATGTGGTATACACATGTATACTGGTATACAAGTATATGTGTGCATATCCATGTGGAAGACATATTATTTATGGAGGCAAGGTCTCTTGCTGAGCCTAGAGTTTGCCCATTTGAGCAATCTAGCTAGCTATCTTATCCCAGGGATCTCCTGATTCTAGAAATAAGGCAGCTGCCACACCCATCCAGCTTCTGTATTGATAACTGGAGGTCCAAATCCTGCTCTTGAGTTTGAATGACAAGCACTTTTTCTACTGAGACATCTCGCTGAACCCATAAGCAGGCTTTCATGTTTGTTTATTCCCAGTTAAGATTACATGTGCTTTTTTCAGATGCTATTAAATTTAACAAAAATAGAACCTTCAGAAGGTAAATGGTAGGAACTAGCAGTGTAGCAGGGGTAGTGTGCTTCCTAGCTTGCCTGAGGCCATGGGTTAAGACTGAGCACTCTAAAGACAATAAAAAATTAAAAATAAAAGGTTAACTGAGAAGCCCAAACCCAGCAGATCTAAAAGTCATGACACTGACTTACAGCCATTATACTCTGAATACACACCATTTCACCTGTGACACAGGAAACTTGAAGTATAGTACTTTCCAAAACAAACAATGTATTTTCAAAGATGCACATGAGGAAAATCTTCCAAGAGTCTTCATTTAATTAGAAGCTTTGTATTATTTCTTGTATTATATCAAGGATGGCCATTCCTTCAGAATACAATATCATTTTTATAATCTAGTACCAAATTCATTTTTCATTCATCAGTCATCTTTCAAGATTACATTGGTTGTTCTGAACCAGGGGGTCAGTAAACAGGTCAGCACACATGTTGAATCCAGTACAGCACACATTCCTGTAGATAAAGTTCTGGTGAAACACGACCATGCTGTAGTGACAACCCTGTGGCTGCTCTCCCTCTGCAGTAGCAGAGTTGCCAAGTAGTGACAGACACAGAAATCCTGAGACAAACTTTGCCACCCTGCTCCAAGCAAAAACTAGGATGACTTTGTGCATATTTTCTTCATCATAGAAGCAGTCTACCAAGATTGCCCCCCCACCACCAAATACCTCCTCTTTTTCCAAAAATTTCCTAAATTAAGGAAACTTAACAGTCATAAGCATAAGTCAAACATTATCAACAAGAAAATAGACTCAAAGTAAATGGCACTTGATTAAAAATTGTACAAGGAAAGAGAAACAACCTACCTATTATAGTTCAGGTCCACCACATGCTAAACCCAGTGTGACAGGGCCTGGGGAGAATCACATGGCTTTGTAAAGAGAAGAGGTATATCTACCCCTCTATTATCCTGCACATGAGGAGGAGCCCACTGAAAAGCATAGGAGATACTCAGTATCACTTGTAAATCACACAGTGTGGCCCAAGGAAAACATACCTGAGGGTAAGCTTTAGGCTGCAGGCCATTGCTCTGTGGTTACAGCTATCAAACTGATGCCAAGAAAGCAGAATGACCCTGGGCAGTGGTGGCACATGCCTTTAATCCCAGCATTCTGGAGGCAGAGGTAGGCCGATCTCTATGAGTTCAAGGCCAGCCTGGTCTACAGAGTGAGATCCAGGAAAGGCACAAAGCTACACAGAGAAACCCTGTCTTGAAAAACCAAGAAAGAGAAAGAAAGAAAGAAAGAAAGAAAGAAAGAAAGAAAGAAAGAAAGAAAGAAAGAAAGAAAGAAAGAAAGAGGGGTGGGGAGGGAGGGAGGGAGGGAGGGAGGGAGGGAGGGAGGGAGGAAGGAAGAATGAGCTACAGGGACTTTGTGAACAAAAAAACTGTAGGAGTGCTGAGTAGAATCTGAGAGGACAGCAAGAGGATAGAAGCCATGAGCCAGACAGAAGTGATAAGGAAATGAGAGCTACTAAGTACGTCCAATGACATGCCTGTCCCCTGGGATGGATAGCATGCAGAAGCCCTGATGCTGTTTGGTGGCCACCGAAATACTACCTTTCATGTGCAGCCTTCCCTTGTCTCCTCAGACACCAGACTCCTGTTTTCTCCTCTATCCTCTCATCTCACTGTGCTTGTTCACCATGGCCTCAGTGGGGCACTCAGAACTTTCTTCCCACCCACTTGCTTACTTCCCAGGCCAGCTATGGTTATGAAATATTTTCTAGTTTGAATTGACAAAGGAGATCAGAAGGACAGATCAGAGGGCACCCTGAGCTTAAATGTAGAAGTCAAGGCACCATGATTCAAACCCACCCCCTACCTGTGTAGCTTCAAACAAATCAAATCTCCAGTTTCAGTTTCTTTGTCAGAAAGAAGAAATTATGTTTCACAGGATTCTTGCTCGAGACTTAGCATAGTACCTGGCATATAGTAAGGACTTAGGGAATATAAGTGGCCACAAAAGTTACTATTGTTTTTATTGTTAGTATTGTTATCCTGAAGAAGTACAGTCTTGAAAGTTAGAGAATGAGGGAAAAGTCTGTAAAAGACAAAGAGAAGAAAAACTCAGGATGCATTATTCAGTGTTCAGATGACCTTAACTGCACCTGCTGAGGTCTCCATGCCGTGTTCTCATCAAAAAGGGTGTGTTCATTATGTGCTTGAACCAAAGATACATGCTGAACCCAGGCAATGGAAGTGAGGGGAAAACCTACTGTCTGTTCACCAGTTAGGAGACTTCTTTGTCACACATGGAAATTAAAGACTGCATGGCAGTAGTACTAAGGAAGTTGTGAAGGCAGATTGAAGTCATTATTTGGGCATCCCCCAACAAGACAGCAATGCCTGGGGCTCAGTAGAGGGTGAGGAGAGAAACCACTTTGGAGACTTTTTTCAGGGAATAGCATCTGTTTTATTGCACGTGAGTGACCACTTCAATAGTAGAAGCCTATTGACAGTGATTGGTTAGCACATTTCCTCAGATTGGCCAGTGAGTGCTCATACCACCATGGTCTCTCTGCACAAGAAGCACATAAAAGGAGACATGGAGAGTGCAGACTCATGGCCAGCTACCAGCTACTCACAGTAGTTAAGAATTCAGTATTCTGACTTCTGGGAATGTTCAGGAGCACAGTATGGCAAATAGACTGGCTACCAGGTCATGCCTGCATTTATTCCTACATCAGATGTCTTCTAGATGAAGAAATTATTTTCCTTGAGGGTGAGTCAAGGATTCTTTCTTAGCAAACATTGAAAGGCAAATAGAAAAATCTTGTAGATTGGTTTAAATGAACTGTATCTGAAAACAAACTTTAAGAAGCATGTGTTTATTCTGCTAGGGTGTCGGTCTTAGAGTTTCTATTGCTGAGAAGAGACATCATGACCACAGCAACTCTTTTTTTTTTTTATTTTTGGTCATGGTGTTTTATTATAGCAGTGGAAACACAAACTAAGACACTTAACAAGACTATCTACTGATTCAATCAAATTCCCATCAAATTCCTACACAATTCTTCACAGATCTATCTTAAAAAACAAATAAACAAAAAACAAAAACAAACCATCCCAGAATCCTTAAAACACTCCTGAATAAATAAATATAAACAATACTGTGCAGGATATCACTATCTCCCATTTCAAGTTTTATTACAGAGCTATAGTAATAAAAGCAGGAAAAAAAACCAGTATTGGTACAAAAACAGACAAGCTGACCAATGAGCTCAAACTGAAGATCCAGACATAAATCCACACACTTATAGACACCTGATTACTGACAAAGAAGGCAGAAATATACAGTGGAGAAAATATAGTATCTTCAAGAAATTATACTTGTCAAACTGAATGTTGGCATGTAGAAGAATGCAACAAGATCTATGTTTATCATTCTGTGCAAACTCAACTCCAAATGGATCTAAGACCTCAGCACAAAATCAGATAGATACACTAAGTCTGATTCAAGAGAAAGTGGGAAATTACCTTGAATTCACTGGTACAGGAAAAGATTTTCTGAATAGGCAGAATATCAATAATGTATAAATGGGACCTCATGAAATTGAAAAGCTTCTTTAAGGCAGAGGCATTGTTACTTGAACAAAGTGGCAACCTACAGAGTGGGAAATATTTTTCACTAACAACACATCCATTAGTGGACCAGTATGCAAAATATCTAAAGAACTCAAGTGTAGCAGGAATCTTAAAGGTACTTATTAATAAAATCAAACCTGAGGCCAGTTATTGGGGTGAATGCTGGAAGATCAGAGACACAAAACAAGCCACAGCTTCCTCACCTCACCAGTTCCTCAGCTGGTCTTGTTTCCTCAGACTGCAAGCTTCTGAGTCCTCATCCTGAATGAATCTCAGCTGAACTGTGTTGCTCCAAAGCCTAAAAGCTTAACTAGCCAAATGCTTCTTTTTTTTGGTCCTCACGCCTGGTATAATCTTTCCCTTTCTGCCTCCACTCCCTAAGATTAAAGGTTAGCTTTCTGGGATTAAAGGCATGTGTCACTATGCCTGGTTGTTTCCAATGTGGCCTTGAACTCACAGAGATCCACCTGGCTCTGCCTCCCAAGTGCTGGGATTAAAGGCGTGTGCCACCACTGCCCAACTTCTTCTATGGTTTACTCTTCCCATTTTCTAGCCACCATTTGTAGCTCTGTATCTATTGGCTGTCTGTTCTCTGACCCCAGATAAGTTTATTACCTGCACAATATTTTTGGGAACACATTTCCCCTGTTTTTGTCTAAAATTAAAAAAAGGTTATAACTAATACAAGAAAAATCATATCCAATAAGTATATACAATATACACAGTCAAGATTACATTAATGATGTCTAGTCCATTAACATTTGACAGATTCAGGCGAAAAACTCCATTATATATAACAATGTCCAGTCCAGTAACATTTCATAAACTCAGATGAAAAAAAATTTTCATTACTTATCCTATTTAAAACAAGTAGTTCCTTTTTAAAAGTAGATTTAAAAATTGACCTTTTTTTCTTATCATATTCATATTCTCTCTTTTTTCTTTTCATAAAAGTTTCAATAATCTACCTTTTGTCATTTTTATATCTTTCCCTTTTTCTTTTTAGTGTAGATTCAATGATCTACCCATTTATCCTATTATTTCTTTATCTTTTTTCTCAGGGTAGATTCAGTGATCTACCTCATATCTATATTCTCCTTTTTCTTTTTTAAACAAAAACTCTATTTTTGGGTTAATTATCAAGTCCTGTATCATTTGTCTAGCCACTGCCTAATGAGAAAGTGCAGGGCTTGTTTCAAGTCTTTGTTCAAGTAGTCTGTCAGGCTGGATCATCTCAGATAGCCATCTCAAATTAACTAGACGTTAAAAAAACAAATAACCCATTTAATAAATAGGGTACAGCTCAAAACAGAGAATTCTCAATAAAGGAAACTCTAATGACTGAGAAACACTTAAAGAAATGTTCAATATCCTTATTCATCAGGAAAATACAAATGCAAACTACTTGTAATACTCTCTTACAACTGTCAGAATAATTAAGTTCAATAAAACAAGTGATAGTTTGTACTGGTGAGGATGTAGATCAAGGGGAACACACATTCATTGCTGGAAGGACTACACACTTATTCAGCCACTATGGAAATCAGTGGTGTTATTCCACAGGGAGATGGGAATTGATCTACCTCAAGACCCAAGTATATCATTCTTGGACATTTACCCAAAAGACCTTCCATCGTACTAAGGGGACACTTGCTCAACTATGTTAATTGCTGATCTATTACTTATAGCCAGGAATTGTAAACAGTCTAGATGTCCCTCAACAAATTAATGGAAAAGAAAATATAGTACATCAACACAGTTGAGTATTACTCAGAATTTACAAAAATGAAATATGAAATCTTGAAATCCCAAGGTAAATGAATGGACCTAGAAAAAAATCATCCTAAATGAGGTACTCCAGACACAAGAACACATGTATGGTCCATATTCTCTTATATTTGGATGTTAGCTGTTAAGTCACTGATAGCTGAGGTACAATCTCTAAAATCATAGAGGTTAGATATAGAGTGTTCCGGTAGACTTGTATAAGAAAGGAGACTAGAATATATAGAATGTGTACATGGGGGCTAGAATGGAAAGATATAGCATTGAAGGGGAAGGAAGGAGGCAAAAGGGAAGGAATATGGAGGGAGACAACCTAAATTAGCTACACAAGGTGAGAACCAGATGTTTAAACAGAAACTTGTGGGAGAGGCTTCAGAACTTAATTATAAGAGAAAGGTAAGGACAAACAGTTAAACAATGCCTCGGTGAGTTACTGATATACATTGGACAAAGTATCTTCACAAATATAACTGCAATTCATTAAATCAACCTGAAACTGGCAATATCAGATTAATAAGTAACAAGGCTGAAAACTAGGACGAGAACATAAGGGTGGCTGGAGGAGATACCTATGATAGACGACGAAAAAATGGATGGCAGCAGCGAATTATGGTTCCACAAAGAGAGGGGACAAGTTTGGAAAACATCAGGGAAGTAGACCCTGAAAACATGGTCCCAAAGGATATATGCTGTTAATTTTCTTGCAACTTGACACAAGCTACAGTTGTCTGAAAGAAGGGATCCTCAATTGAGAAAAAGCCTCCATAAGATCCAGCTGTAAGGCATTTATTAATCATTGATGGGAGCTTGCCCAGTCCATTGTGGGTGGTGCTATTTCTGGGCTCGTGTTCCTGGATTCTATAAGACTGCAGGCTAAGCAAGCCAGGGGGAGCAAACCAGAAAACAGGACCCCTCAATGAGCTCTGCATCAGCTCCTGCCTCCAGGCTTTTGTACAGCTTGAGTTCCTTTCCTCACTACTTTTGAAGAACTGTTGTAAGGAACTGTGAGTAAAATAAACCCTTTCCTCTCCAAGTTACTTTTGTCATGATGTTTCATCACAGCACTAATAATTCTAATTAAGACAAGTCGGTATTATGAGAGTGGGATATTGATATGACAGACGTGACCATGTTGTTTGGGGGAGGACTATGGAAGGCCTTTGATCTTCGGGCTAGAAAAGCCATTAAGTTTAGAAAGCTTGGTGAGATTTTCTGTAGGACCTTTGAAGATAAGAATGCTGACAGCCCCACTCTAGGCTGTCACGCCAGCGCGGAACTGACATGGCACACTCTTGGCCGGAGATTCCGGCGGATCCTTCCAACGGCACCCTTGGTGATTCCACCACTCAGCTTCCTTCCTGGCCTGCCTCGCGCCGGTCGCCGAGCTGTGGGCCAGAGCAGCCAAGATGGCCAACTTTTAGGATCAGGTGTAGGATGAGGAGAAGGTATGCCTAGCTGCTAAATTCATCACCCATGCACCCCCTGGGGAGTTTAACGAAGTCTTCAATGATGTCCTGCTACTACTTAATAATGGCAATCTCCTCAGGGAAGGGGCAGCACGTTCATTTGCCCAGTATAGCATGGATCAGTTCGCACCTGTGAAGACAGAAGGCCATGATGACCAGGTCTTAATTACAGAGCACAGGTGACCTTGGTAACAGCAGATTTTTAGATCCAAGAAACAAAATTTCATTTAAGTTTGATCATTTACGGAAAGAAGCAAGTGACCCCCAGCAAGAAGATGTGGACGGAAGTGAAGTATTGGAGAGAATCCTGTGACAGTGCTTTAAGGGCCTATGTGAAAGATCATTATTCCAACCGCTTCTGGACTGTTTATGCTAAGACTATAGATGGGCAACAAACCCATTATTACATGTATTGAAAGCCACCAGTTTCAGCCCAAAAACTTCTGGAATGGTCGTTGGAGATCAGAGTGGAAGTTTACCATCACACCACCTATGGCCCAGGTAGTTGGAGTGCTCAAGATTCAAGTTCATGATTATGAAGATGGCAATGTTCAGTTGGTCAGTCATAAAGATGTGCAGGATTCAATAACTGTTTCTAATGAAGTCCAAACTGCCAAGGAGTTTATTAAAGTCATAGAGTGCAGAAAATGAGTATCAGACAGCAATAAGTGAAAACTATCAAACAATGTCAGACACCACGTTCAAGGCCTTGTGCCAGCAGCTTCCAGTTACCCACACCAAAATCGACTGGAACAAGATACTCAGTTACAAGATTGGCAAAGAAATGCAGAATGCTTAAGGGCCAACTGTAGGAGTCTCCAATACAAGGAAAGAGAAGGATTCAATATGGTGTGGTCATATGATAAATAAGTGATTTATAAACAAACAAGAGTGATACTTTGCTAGTTAACAAAGTTAACAGATTTTCTAGCCTCATGGAATACTGTTGAATCTACAGCACTGTCTTGATTCTTTTGTGTGTATGTTCTCTGCCTTGTAATTTTCTGTTATCACTATATCTACTTGTATCAGAATTTAAAAAAAAGATTTACATTTAATGTCGAGATCTATTCTGAAGTCATTTAACTGTTAAGAAAATTTCGTAGCCATGATGTCCTATGACTGGTTTTTACAGAGTGTTTGTTCAGTACTTTTTACCCCATGCTTTAAAGCATTTCCAGTACTTCAGTGGCTTTTAGCAATCCACCAACTGCTAAAGAGGCCATGCTACAAATTATAGCTAAGTGGACGACACACACCTTCTCTGACTGCTTTGATCATTATAGCATCTTATAATGTAGTTTTCATACATTTGGATTGAAGCTTTTTGGGTCCATGTTGGGAGGCAAAGGAAGTTTCCTGAAAATTCCATGGCAGCAGTTTCTCTGGGAACTTGTTTTTAAATCCAAAGATTTGAACCACATCCCCTGCACATGAACATTTATTTCCATTCTCTCGTCTCATCCCATATATTTCCATTGTAGCCATAAATGTCTGCAGGAAGTGCAGCTTAGAAAAAGCATTGGGGGAAACCAGAGTTGTCAATCACATGGGCCTATTTTCTTCAATGGAAGGAAATGAACAATGCCTGATCACCTGGAATGCTGGAATGACAGGATCAAACAACCTGGTGATCCTTTGCTATTCTATTAGGAGCCAGCCTCCAACTGAATCCACCCTCTCTACTTAACAACTTTCTGAGCATTGTTTATGCCCTAATGCTGGACTTTGTCTCTCACTGAGTAGAACTTATGCCTATTATGTATCCTTCCTCTCTAGACCTAGCCCTAAATTCTGTTTGTCCATAATGGCCTCCATTGGCTCCTGCACAGCAACTCTTATAAAGGAAAACATTTAAATGAGATGGTTTAGTCCATTATCATCATGGCCCAGGGAGCATAGTGGCTGGGCATTTGCAGCATACATGGGTTGCAAAGAGGGTGCTGAGAGGAAGTTAGACAAATAGAGCTTAAGCTGTTTTCCCAGAGAGTAGATACAAAGGATGGTGTGGAGAGGAAGTTAGTTTAAACTGTTTATGCAGAGAGTAGATACAAAGGATGGCTGAGAGAAAGTTAGCTTGGGTTGTTTGTATGGAGATTAGAGACAAATGGTGAGGAAGGAAGTTAGCTCAAGTTATTTACACTGAGATAGGCTACTAAGATCAGGACATGATGTCAGGGCATAAACAATTTTTAAATAGGGTGACCTTTAAAATGATTGGTGGGTTCCTTCACCCCCTCTTAGGGTTTTGAGGTTCTATAAAAGAGGCTTACTGCCTAACAATAAATGAGTTCTTGCTTGATTTGACTCCCCGATGCATCTAACATTAGTTCCCGGTGGGGCAGGACCCCACATGGGCATATGACAATGTGCAGGCAGACATGGTGCTGAAGAATTCTACATCTTGATCCCAAAGCAAATATGTGCTGAGACTCTGGGTGTGACTTAAGCATATATGAGTCCTAAAAGTCCACCTCCACCCACAGTGACACACTTCCTTCAACAAGGCCACACCTACTACAACAAGGCCACACCCCAACAGTGCCACTCCCTATGGGGGCCATTTTCTTTCAAGCTACCACATTCTTCTCCCTGGCCCTCAAAGGCTTGTACCCACATCATGATACAGAAATTCATTCAGTTCAACTTCAAAAGTTTCCACAGTCTCATATAAAAGTCTCAACTTATTTAAAAGTCTAAAGTTCAAGTATCTTTGGAGATTCATGCCATATCTTAACTGTAATTCCCTATAAAATCAAAATCAAAAGCAGATCACATGCTTCCAACATATAATGGCATAGAATATACATTACCATTCCAAAACATAGGGAAGGGAGCATAGTGAAGAAATACTGGACCAAAGAAAGAACAAAAACCAGCTGGGCAAACTCCAAACTCTATATCTCCATGTCAAAATGCTCTTTAGATCTACAACTCTTTTCAGCATTGTTGACTGCAATACACTTCTTTTTCTTGTGCTGGTTCCTTGGCAGGTATTCAACAGCTCTGGCATCTCCAACATCTTGGGGTCTCCAAGGCAATCCAGGCTTCAACTTCACAACTTCATGCAATGGCCTCTCTAGGCCTCCATGCAGGGACACCCCTGGCCTCAGTGGCTTTCCTTAGTTGCTCCTTGACTCTAAAGCCAGAACCAAATGGCCAAAGCTGCCAAGTTCTACTGGTTACTTAGACTGAAGCATGGCCCTCTCATTCAATTACATCTTCACCATCTTTCTGTTTTCTTTGGTTTCCTTCACTGCCTAAGCTTGGTTGTTCTGGAAATTGTTCTGTAGACCAAGCTGACCTCAAACTCAGAGATCTGCCAGACTCTGCCTTTGGAGTGCTAGAATTAAAGATGTGCACCACCACACCTGTTTCTATGCTTTTCTTTAATTTCTTTCACAGGTTGGAAACATAGCTGGGTGGGATCTTGCCCTGAGGTCACCACTTCTTTTATTCCATTTCTTAATCTGTTTATTTCCTTGAATTTAGCTTCATTCCACTTTCCAGTGCTCTTTTTCTCCTCAAATATTTTTCCTTGCTCAGCTTGCTCCTTTTCATTATAAATCTTCATTGGAGTTACCACTAATAACCACACTACAGCGTCTATACTAGGCTGTTTTGAGATTTCCTCTGCCAAGGAAATTAATTCAAAACTCTTCACTTTAGCCTCAGGGAAACTTTTCAGACAAGGGCAAAAAGCAACCACATTCTTCACCAAAATATCACAAGAACAATCTCTAGGCAACATACTAAAATTCTTCTGAAACCTCTTGAGCCAGGCTTCCATAGTTTATCAAATCTCATTCAACACAACTATCTTCCATGCTTCTACTAAGATGGCCCAATATGCAGCACTTAAAGCATTCAACTGCTTTTCTAATCCACAGTCACAAGGTCCATATTCCTTCAAACAAAAGCATGGTCAGGCCTATCACAGCAACACCCCTGACCCTGCATCAGCTTCTGCCTTATTTAGGGTTTCTATCACTGTGAAGAGGCACCATGACTACGGCAACTCTTAAAAAGGAAAAACGTTTAGTTGGGGTGGCTTACACTTTCAGAGGTTTAGTCCATTATCAACATGATGGGAAGCAAAGCAGCATGTAGGCAGACATGGTGCTACATCTTGACTAACAACAGTCAAGTGGTCTGTCTCACTGGGCATGGCTTGAGCACACATGAGATCTCACAACTCACCTCTATAGTGACACATTTCTTCCAACAAGGCCACATTTCCAATAATGCCACTCTCTTTGGGGTCCATTTTCTTTTAGACCACCACAAATGTATAGTCTGGTCATTGCTTAAATGTTTGCGGAAATACTCCAGCCAGCCAAAATAAGAGAAAAGAGATGAGCCATTAACAGAATCATAAACACAAATGAAAATTTATATGGCAAGGGCCCCTTCTAATTGGGGACACCTAAAAATGAGGATCATTTTGTGGAATTTGTTTTCATTGATACATCAAACTAAATTACATTTACCTTTATTTTCTCCACTAGAAAATAAATCATGCTGCTAAGTGAGCAACTAAAAACAGTGTATGAATTTCAAAATCTGAAAGAAACCATGGCAAGAATGAGGAATGAAACAGACTTCTTGCTTGAAGGAAATTGATGTGCAATCCAACATCCTTAATGCAAGCATCCTGGGTAAGAACAAAAACACACTATGACTCTTTATTTGTCTACTGATGTCATCCCTGTTCAGCTCATCTTTAGGCAGTCATCTTAGTAAGACTTTATGGGTATAGCTTCTTACATTCCTAAGAGAAAATATCTTACAGTAACCTTCCTGCTCCTCTGGATCTTACAAATTTTCTGTCCCCTCTTCCACAATGATCCCTGAGTCTTAGGTACAGGAGTTTTGTTTAGATTATCAATTGGGAATGGACTCCACAATTGCAATTTGATTGGTTGTGATTTTCTGTAATGGTCTCCATCTGTTGCAAAGAGAAGTTTCCTTGATGAGGGGTGAGGACTACACTTGTAACTGAAGATTTGGAGCTAAGGGCCTCAGATGAAAGAAAACACAACATTGTCTTTCTGGGTCTGAGTTACCTCACTCAATATGATCTTTTCTAGTTCCATCTGTTATCCACATAGTTCATGATTTCATTTTTCTTTACAACTGACTAGTATTCCATAGTGTATATGAACTACATTTTCATTGTCCATTCATGAAGGACAATTAAGTTGTTTCCATTTCCTAAGCTATCATGAATAGAGCAGCAATGAACATGGCTGAGAGAGAATCTGTGGAGTAGGATATCTTTGGGCAGATGCCAAGAAGTGGTATAGCTGGGTCATATGGGAGATTTATTTTTAGAATTTTGAGGGTTCTCCACACTGATTTCCAGAAAGACTAGACTGGTTTGCAACCCCACCAACAGTGAATGAGGCTTCCCTCCACATTTTGATTTTGCTTGTTTTGTTGGTCTTTGCCATTCTGACCGGGGTAAAATAAAATCTTAAAGTTGTTTTGATTTTCATTTCCCTAATTACTAGAGACAATGAACATTTTATGTGATGTTTCTTAGTTTTGTTTCTTCTTTTGAGAACTCTCTGTTCAGGTCCCAGCCCCATTTTTTTGAATGGGTCATTTGAGTTTTTGACTATTTTTTTAGTTCTTTATATATCCCAGATATTAATTTTCTGTTAGATATATAGCTGGCAGATTCTCTCACATTCTAATGGATTTCTCTTCACTTGTTTCTTTAGCTGTGCAAAAGCTTTTTAGTTTATGAACTCCTAGTTGCCAATTGTTGAATTTAGTTCTTCAAAAGGAGTCCTATTTTAAAAGTAGTTTCCTATGCCCATGTTTTCTTCTGGCAGTTTTTATGTCTCAGGTTTCACATTTAGATCTTTGATCCACTTGGAATAAGTTTCTGAACAAGATAATACATACAGGTCTAAATATTATGAAAATGACCATTTTACCAAAAGCTATTTAGAGAATCAATGCAATCCCAATCAAAGTCTCCATATCATTATTCATAGAAAATAGAAAAAAGGGGCTGGAGAGATGGCTCAGAGGTTAAGAACACCGACTGTTCTTCCAGAGGTCCTGAGTTCAATTCCCAGCAACCACATGGTGGCTCACAACCATCTGTAATGAGATCTGGCGCCCTCTTCTATATACATAATAAATAAATAAATCTTAAAAAAAAACATTTAAAAAAAGAAAGAAAAGAAAATAGAAAAAAATTATCCTAAAATTCATATGGAACCACAAAAGACCCAAGATAAATTATAGAGGCATGGTATTAAAAACAATATGGTACTGGTATTAAAAAACATACATGTAGACCAAAGGAACAAAATTGAAGATCCAAACATAAATGCACATAATTTCAGACAATATATTATATATAAATGATGCAAAAAACATAATCTAGAGAAACAAAAGCATCTTCAACAAATGGTACTGGGGAAACTGGATGTCCACATACAGAAGAAAGAAACTTTTTAATTTCTTAAACAGTTTAGAGCTTTGATAACATTTGCCCCAAATAACAAATAAAAGTAACAATGTCTGATACTAAACAAATATGAATACCCAAAGTAATCTAATGCATGTCCATTCTCTGAATCCATGATTTCCATACCTATTATACTGTCTCTAATCCTTCCCCATCAGATACAAACTCAAAGAAGTAGGTCTGAAATTTTTTTCAGTAAAAATTGAAACCAAGACCAGGGCCACTTTGTGGAATGATATTCCCATAACAGATGTATTCATTTGTTTATCACAAAATTTCTCTTACCTCAATTTGTGTTGCTGTAGATCCCTCAGAAAACACAAAGAAATACTATGGCACATCAACAGCTGCCGAATGAGACAGGTTCCATCATAGACAACCCTGAAAACACCAGGATCAGCTTATATCTTACATCTTACAGACACTGACCCAAAAAGAAAATTTATGGTAAAAATTGAAGCAGATTAAGATCCCAGACATCCAAATATTGAATGATAAGGTAAATTTGTAATGATATAGTAAAAGTTTTTGGCTTTGCTGAGTTTACAGACCTTTTCACTTGCATGGCCCTGTCATTTTTATTTTTTGAGTTTATATTTATAAGGACATATACATACATAAAGCACATAGCTAATAGTCAGTATATCCTCTGTTTCATCATATGTATGCAAATAATACAAATGTATTTATTTACATTTTATTCATTTGAGGATTCATGAAAGATTATTGCTGAATCGTAGTATTTTATATTATTTACTGTTTCCAAAATATCCCAACAAATGGACATTTGCTCCTCTAGCCTCACTATAAGTAAAAGGTAGTCTTTATTTTAAAAGAGCAGAAATTGACAGGCGGTCGTGGCGCATGCCTTTAATCCCAGCACTCAGGTGCAGTTGGTGACCTTCTCTCCAGCCCCCGCCAAGCCCTATTAGTCCAACAACTCACTTATAAAATAAACATATAGACATTTATAATATTTAAACTGTTTCGCCATTAGCTCAGGCCTATCATTGTCCAGCTCTTACTCTTATATTTAGCCCATTTCTATTAATCTATATTTTGCCACGTGCCTCGTGGCTTACCAGTACCTTACATCTTGTCATAGCAGATGCTGGCAGTGTCCTCCACCCCAGCCTTCCACCTCCCAGAATTCTCTTCTCTCTTGTCCCACCTATACTTCCTGCCTGGCCATTGGCCAAACAGCATTTTATTTATACAGAGCGATATCCACAGCACTCAGGAGGCAGAGCCAGGTGGATCTCTGTGAGTTTGAGGCCAGCCTGGGCTACCAAGTGAGTCCCAGGACTGGCGCAATGCTACACAGAGAAATCCTGTCCCAAAAAACAAAAAAAACAAAAACAAAAAAAAGAGCAGAAATTGAATTAACAAGGAAAACCTAAAATTTGACTATTTTCTCAAAGAATATACAAATATAAAAATGATAGATTGATGCAGTGTTGATAATGTAGATATTTATTTGATTACCTAGGACATATTTAGTAGGCTTGTCTGTGTACTAAATGTGAGAAGCAACTGTAGGAACCTACAAAGGAAAGTAATGCCTGGACTCAGAGAGCTGGGATGGCATTAGAATAAAACCATGCCAGCAAGTTGAACATTGCTGTGAATCACTTCTCCTGAAAGGTGTGTGGGCAACCAGAGAACTTGTCGTGCAATCGTTTGCCATACAAGGGTGCTCTCTGCACCAGCCCTGAGGGGAACAGGCTATGTGGTGGTCCCAGCTGTCAAAGTGTTCAGACTCTCAAGTAATGCCTTCCAGGAAGCCCAGGAAACAGAATTTATGATTCATAATTTAGACAGCCAGTCCAGAGAATTGTAGAACCAGGTAGATACTGCCTAGTCTTGCTTGATATGCAAAGGTGTAACAGTAAAGAAGAAAATTGTTAGAAAACCTTTACATTTTATTTTTATTTTGTATAATATGAGTGTTTGCTTGCATATCTATGTGTGTACCATGTGTGTGCATGGTACCTGCAGAGATCAGAAGACAGTGTCATGTCCCCTAGAACTGGACTAACAAAACAGTTATGAGCTGCTAGTGGGGTGCTAGAAACATAACCTCTGTTTAAAAACAAACAAACAGGTCATCTGCCAAAGCAGCAAGACTTCTGGAGTACAACCTCCAGACTCTGGAGTTGTGCTAAAACACCATTTAACTTGAAATTACAAGAGGAAATATATCCTGCCAACTGAAAACTGTGCTACTCTGAAGATTAAAATACAGATATCAATGTGGATTTTAAAGTAGATGTGCATATTGGGCAGGTGCACAGGCACACACCTCTGATGAGAAAGAAAAAAGAACTCAGAATGCCATAGCTCACAGTCTTGTGTAGACATGTTTTGTTTGTTTGTAAGAGCACATATCTCATAAAAATGTCAAGATATGGCCTTGAAAATTTGAAGATTATACATACCTCTCAGGCAAAGAATATTTTTTTTGATTTAAACATTCTATAATTGCACATCATACAATGTACACATGTACCCAAGTTTTACATGTTATGTCACCCATGTGTGTGGTGGTATTGTATTCCCCAAAATATTTTGTACCCTAATAAACTTATTTGGGGTCAGAGACAGAATAGCCACAAAATTATACATAGAGGGTAGGCAGTGGTAGCACACGCCTTTATCCTAGCATTCCAGATGCAGAGATTTACCTGGATTTCTGTTCAAGGATACAGGCAAGCATGGTGACTCACACCTTTAATCCCAGCAAGCGAGCCTTTGATCCCATGGAGTAATGGTAGAAAGTACAAAGATATATTAGGTGTGATGACCAGAAACTAGAAGCATTTGGCTGGTAAAGCTTTTAGGCTTTGGAGCAGCACAGTTCAGCTGAGAGTGATTTGGATGAGGACACAGAAGCTTGCAGTCTGAGGAAACAAGACAAGCTGAGGAACTACCAGGTGAAGAAACTGTGGTTTGTTCTGCTTCTCTGATCTTCCAGCATTCACCCCAATAACTGGCCTCGGGTTTGATTTTTTAATAAGAACCTTTAAGATTCCTACTACACATGTGTGCACTTTTGCATTTGAGGTGTCTGTATTTTTTAATGTTAATATCTTTTTTTAATTTTATAATTTAATTTAATTTTACATATCAGCCATGAGTTCCCCTGTCCTCCCCGCTCCTGCCCCTGCCTGACCCCCAGCCCACCCCCTATTTCGATCTCCTCCAGGGCAAAGACTCCCCTGGGGATTCAGCTCAACCTGGTAGATTCAGTCCAGGTAGGTCCAGTCCCCTCCTCCCAGGCTGAGCAAAGTGTCCCTGCATAAGCCCCAGGTTCCAAACAGCAAGCTCATGTACTAAGGACAGGTCCAGGTCCCACTGCCTGGGTGCCTCCCAAACAGTTCAAGCTAATCAACTGTCTCATTCATCCAGAGGGCCTGGTCCAGTTGGGGGCTCCTCAGCTTTTGGTTCATAGTTCATGTGTTTCCATTAGTTTGGCTATTTATCCCTGTGCTTTTTCCAATCTAAGTCTCAACAATTCTTGCTCATACAATCCCTCCTCTTTCTTGCCAATTGGATTCCTGGAGCTCCACCTGGGGCCTGGCCGTGGCTCTTTGCACCCACTTCCCTGAGTCATTGGATGAGATTTCTAACACAACAGTTAGGGTGTTTGGTCATCCCATCACCAGACTAGGTCAGTTCAGGCTTTCTCTCGACCATTGCCAGTAGTCTACAGCAGAGGTATCTTTGTAGATTTCTGGGGACCTCCTTAGCACTTTGCTTCTTCCTATTCTCATGTGGTCTTCATTTATCATGGTCTGTTATTCTTTGTTCTCCCTCTCTGTTCTTGATTCAGCTGAGATCTCCCACTCCCCTAAGCTCTCTTTCCCTTGACCCTTGCTCTTCATTATCCCCACTCATATCCAGGTTGTTCATGTAGATCTCATTCATTTCTCTGTCATTGGGTGATCCTAGGGTCCCGTTTTCTAGGTAGCCTCCCTGGAGTGGTAGCAGTCTAGTCATCTTTGTTTTACATCTAGTATCCTACTATGAGTACATACCATGTTTGTCTTGCGGAGTCTGGGTTGCCTCACTCAGGATGATTTTTTTCTAGATCCATCCATTTGCCTGAAAACCTCATGATGTCATTGTTTTTTGCTGCTAAGTAGTACTCCATTGTGTATATGTACCACATTTTCTTTATCCATTCTTCAGTTGAAGGGGACCTAGGTTGTTTCTAGGTTCTGGCTATTACAAACAATGCTGATATGAACATAGCTGAGCAAATGCCCTTGTGGTATGATTGAGCATTCCTTGGGTACATGCCAAAGAGTGGTATAGCAGGGTCTTGGGGGAGATGGATTCCCAATTTTCTAAGGAAGCGCCATATTGATTTCCAAAGTGGTTGCACAAGCTTGCATTCCCACCAGCAGTGGGGCAGAGTTCCCCTTGCTCCACATCCTCTCCAGCATAAGCTGTCTTCTGGGTTTTTGATCTTAGCCATTCTGACAGGTGTAAAGTGGTATCTCAGAGTCGTTTTGATTTGCATTTCCCGAATAATTAGGGATGTTGAGCAATTCCTTAAATGTCTTTCAGCCATTTGAGCTTCCTCTGTTGAGAATTCTCTGTTTAGTTCTATAGCCCATTTCTTAATTGGATTGTTGGGCATTTTGATGTCTAATTTCTTGAGTTCTTTATATATTCTGGATATCAGCCCTCTGTCAGATGTGGGGTTGGTGAAGACCTTTTCCCATTCTGTAGGCTGTTGCTTTGTCTTGTTGACCTTGTCCTTTGCTCTACAAAAGCTTCTCAGTTTCAACACGTCCCATTGATTGATTGTTTCTCTCAGTGTCTGTACTACTGGTTAGTTATATTTAGGAAGTGATCTCCTATGCCAATTCATTCAAGACTACTTCCTACTTTCTTTTCTATCAAGTTCAGTGTAACTGAATTTATGTGGAGGTCTTTGATCCACTTGGACTTAAGTTTTGTGCACGGTGACAGATATGGATCTATTTGCAGCCTTGTACACATTGACATCCAGTTATGCCAGCACCATTTGTTGAAGATGCTTTCTTTTTTCCATTGTACAGTTTTGGCTTCCTTGTCAAAAATTATATGTTCATAGGTGTGCAGATTAATGTCAGGGTCTTCAATTCGTTTCCATTGGTCCACATGTTTTTATGCCAGTACCAAGCTGTTTTTATTACTGTAGCTCTATAGTAGAACTTGAGGTCAGGGATTGTGATGCCTCCAGGGGTTGTGTACAGGATTCTTTTGGCTATCCTGGGTTTTCTGTTTTTCCATATGAAGTTGAGTATTATTCTTTCCAGGTCTGTGAAGAATTGTGTTGGTATTTTGATGGTGATTTCATTGAATCTGTATATTGCTTTTGGTAAAATTGCCATTTTTACTATGTTAATCCTCCCTACCCATGAGCATGGGAGATCTTTCCATTTTCTGACATTTTCTTCAATTTCTTTTTTTAGGGACTTAGTATTTTATATCATTTGTGACTATTGTAAAGGGTTATGTATCTCTGATTTCCTTCTCAGCCTGTTTGTCTATTGTATATAGGAGGGCTAATGATTTTTTTGAGTTGATTTGTTTTATCCTGCTATGTTGCTGAAGGTGTTTATAAGCTGTATCAGTTCCTTGGTTGAATTTTTGGGGTCACTCATGTATACTATCATGTCATCTGCAAATAGGGAAAGCTTGACTTCTTCCTTTCCAATTTGTATCCCCTTCATCTCCTTATGTTGTCTTATTGCTCTGGCTAGAACTTCAAGTACTATATTGAATAAGTATGGGGAGAGGGGACAGCCTTGCCTTGTTCCTGATTTTAGTGGTATTGCTTTGAGTTTCTCTCCATTTAATTGGATGTTGGCTGTTGGCTTGCTGTAGATTGCCTTTATTATGTTCAGGTCTGTTCCCTGTATTCCTGATCGCTCCAAGGCCTTTATCATGAAGGGGTGTTGGATTTTGTTAAATGCCTTTTCTGCATCTAGTGAGATGATCATGTGTTTGGTTTTTTTTTCCTTTGAGTTTGTTTATATGGTATATTACATTGACAGACTTTCATATGTTGAACCACCCTTGTATCCCTGGGATGAAGCCTACTTGACCATAGTGGATAATTGTTTTGATGTGTTCTTGGAGTCTGTTTGCCAGTATTTTTTTCCCTAAGTTTTTATTTGTTGTTTTGTTTTGTTTTGTTTTGTTTTGTTTTGTTTTGTTTTGTTTTGTTTTGGTTGTTGGTTTGGGGGGGTCTTATTTATTTATTTATTTATTTGTTTGTTTGTTTATTTATTTATTTATTTATTTATTTTGGTTTTTCAAGACAAGGTTTCTCTGTAACTTTGGAGCCTCTCCTGGACTAGCTCTGTAGACCAGGCTGGCCTCGAACTCACAGAGGTCCTCCTGGCTCTGCCTCCCGAGTGCTGGGATTAAAGGCGTGCACCACCACTGCTCAGCAGGTTTGCCAGAATTTTATTGAGTATTTTTGCATGAATGTTCATGAGGAAGATTGGTCTGTAGTATTCTTTCTTTCTTGCATCTTTGTTTGGTTTAGGAATCAGGGTAATTGTAGCCTCATAGAAGGGGTTTGGTAATGTTCCTTCAGCTTCTATTGTGTGGAACAATTTAAAGAGTATTGGTATTAACTCTTCTTGAAGACCTGGTAGAATTCTGTGCTGAAACCATCTGGTCCTGGGCTTTTTTTGATCAGGAGACTCTTTAAATGACTGATTCTATTTCTAGTTCTATTTCAGCTCTCAATTTGATAATTACTTGGCATCTGTTCTTCCTGAGAGACTTTGCTTCTTCTTGTTCTAGAGCTTTCAGGTGTGCTGTCAAGTCACTAGCATGAGATTTCTCCAACTTCTTTATGTGGGCATTTAGTGCTATGAATTTCCCTCTTAGCACTGCTTTCATAGTGTCCCATAAGTTTGGGTATGTGGTGTATTCATTTTTGTTGATTTCTAGGAAGTCTTTAATTTCTTTCTTTATTTCTTCATTGACCCATTGGTGATTCAGTTGAGCATTATTCAGTTTCCATGAGATTGTAAGTTTTCTGTAATTTTTGTTGTTGTTGAAATCTAACTTTAAACCATGGTGGTCAGATAAAATGCAGGTTATTCCAATTATTTTGTATCTGTTGAGATTTGCTTTGTGGCCAAGTATGTGGTCGATTTTAGACAAGGTTCCATGGGGTGCTGAGAAGAAGGTATATTCTTTTTTGTTAGGATGGAATGTTCTGTAGATACCGATTAAGTCCATTTGAGTCATCAGTTAAGTCCTTTATTTCTCTTTTAAGTTTCAATTTGGCAGATCTGTCCAGTGGTAAAAGTGGTGTGTTGAAGTCTCCCACTACTAATGTGTGGGGTTTTATATGTGATTTAAGCTTTAGTAATGTTTCTTTTACATATGTGGGTGCTCTTGTGTTTGGGGCATAAATGTTCAGAATTGAAACTTCATCTTGGTGGATCTTTCCTGTGATGAGTATGCAATGTCCTTCTTGATCTCTTTTGATTGATTTTAGTTTGGAGTCTATTTTGCTGGATATTAGGATGGCTACACCAGCTTATTTCTTAAGACCATTTGATTGGAAAGTCTTTTCCCAGCCTTTCCCACTTCTTAGGTAGTGTCTATCTTTGAATTTGAGGTGTGTTTCTTGTATACAGCAGAAAGATGGGTCCTTCTTTCATATCCATTCTGTTAGCCTGTGTCTTTTTATAGGTGAATTAAATCCATTGATATTAAGGGATATTAATGACCATTAATGACCATTCTTGGTATTTTTTTTTATTTTTATTTTTTTCGGTGGTAGTGTGTGTGTACTTCTTTTCTTTGGGATTTACTGCTGTGGTGTTATATATTGCCTGTGTTTTCGAGGGTGTATCTGACTTCCTTAGATTGGAATTTTCCTTCTAGTGCTTTCTGTAGGGCTGGGTTTGTGGATAAGTATTGTTTAAATCTGGCTTTGTCTTGGAATGCCTTGTTCACTCCATCTATGATGATTGAAAGTTTTGCTGGGTATATTAGTCTAGGCTGGCATCCATGGTCTCTTAGTGTCTGCATTACATCTGTCCAGGTCCTTCTGGCTTTCAAAGTCTCCAATGAGAAATCGGGTGTTATTCTTTCTTTATTCTGTACATTTAGTTGTTTATTATGTGGCGAGGGGGACTTTTTGGGGGGTCTAGTCTGTTTGGTGTTCTATAGGCTTCTTGTATCTTCTTAGGCATTTCCTTCTTTAAGTTGGGAAAGTTTTCTTCTATGATCTTGTTGAATATATTTTCTGTGCCTTTGAGTTGGTATTCTTCTCCTTCCTCT
>NC_050456.1:120000-127500 GCF_903995425.1 Onychomys torridus
GCTTCTGCTTCCTGAGTGCTGCTGGGATTAACAGCATGCACCACTACCTCCCAGCAATTTTGTTTTGTTTTGTTTTGTTTTTTGAGACAGGGTTTCTCTGTGTAGCTTTGTGCCTTTCCTTGAACTCACTCTGTAGCCCAGACTGGCCTCGAACTCACAAAGATCCACCTGCCTCTGCCTCCCAGTTCTGGGATTAAAGGCGTGTGCCACCACTGCCCGGCGTTTTTTTTTTTTTGTTTTTTGTTTTTTGTTTTTTTTCATTTTTTAAAAGACAAAATGTACTCAGATCAGTCATGGTGACCCACACCTTTAATCCCAGTGCGCAGAAGGCCGAGGCAGACAGATGAATGTGAGTTCAAGGCCAACCTGGTCTAGATAACTAGATCCAGGCTAGCCAGGCTACAAAGTAATACCTTGTCTCAAAAAAAGAAAAAATAATTAGTACTTGAAATTCATAACCATTATAAATCATAATAATTAGAAATTACACACCTAACTCAGAGAAAAAAAGTTAAACATTTAATCTTTAAAGTTTATAAGTAGAGAATCTCAAAGTGTTTTCTGTATATTTAGTAGTAAATCCTAGAATTTAGTTAAATTTCATAACAAGTGAATGTATTTAATGTAGGAGGAGGAGGAGGAGGAGGAGGAGGAGGAGAAGAAGAAGAAGAAGAAGTCATCTAACATGTTAATGTCAAGATTCATTAATCTTCTTTGGTGACAGAAATGACTTAATAGCAAAACTTGCCAGATTTTGGTTAATGTCAAATACTGTCATATGATGGCATAAAAATTATTGTTTAAACAATTTATTTCAAATTTCTGTTTGGCTGTCTGGTTGGCTGACTGGAAGAAAAATTTAGAATCAGGATTCATTATACTGTGTTGGGGAGAGAATTGCTTTGAACCCCAGAGAACTATGAGTTAAAGGTAAACCATACATCAGCAATTCAGTCAGGGTCAGTACATCAGAAGATAGACAGACCTTAGACTTTTATTTTCCACAGTCAGTTCCACATTCAATACTTAGCACTGTGTGAATTCATTGACAACTGAGGTATCCATTACACTCTGCAGTCAGTTCAGTAACCTGTGGAGCTTTTATGCTTGTAAGAGGCTTCAGTGCCCAAGTCTTTTCCTATCTCCATGTTTCTACAGGTCATGTCAGCATCTTCTTGTTTAAGTTTTCACAATAAGAAGAAATCAGAGCCTGGGAGATGGCTCAACAGGTAAAAGTGCTGTGGCCCAAGCATGAAGGTCTGAGTTTGAATCCCCAGCACTCATGTAAAAAGCCAGGCTCAGCATGAATATCAACAGCCCTCACACTGGAATACAGAGAAAGGAAGAGTGCTGGGCCTCATTGACCAGCCAGGCCAGACAAATCAGTGACAGACCCTGCTTCCAAATGAAAGTGGGAGAGCAGCTGGGGAAGACGCTCGCCATTTGGCACTATCCTGTGGCCCCTCATGTATGCACATGCATGCACTCAAACACATGAGCACACAGAGAAGAAATCAGACAGGAGTGACCTTTCACTAACAGCCAGTTAAAATGAGTGGCATGGAATCAGTCGTCTGGACCCGTTATTTGTTCAACAGCAAATTAACCAATGAACAGTGTGAAGGACTGAGGTTGGCCAAACCCAGATCCCATCAATGTTTAGATTGAGAAGGACTTTAGTAATTCCTATAGGTGCAAGTCTATTCAAACACCAAAGCAAATAACCAAAATTGTCAAATCCATTGTATGAGTGGTAGCATGTGGTCATGGAAGATATACACAGTGTACTTCCCTTCTAATTCATTGGTTGTTAGGTATAGGTCCTTATTGTTCCTGAATAAAAAGTCCAATGGATTGATCCAGAAGAACTGAAAAAAGTCTATGTCCAGATTATTTTAATTTAAGGCACAGATAACAATTATTAAAACTAGGCAAAGAGGAAAAAAAAACTTTTTCGTACAAGAAACTCTACTATGCTCAAAGTCCTAAGCCCCCTGGTATCCAGGCCTTGCAGTGCCCTTTCATTCCCAATGCCTCTCTTCTTTGCCTGGCCCTAATTGGCCCAAATAAAAATGATCACTGGTGTGGCCATTATGATTTCTGTTTTGCTCTTTGAATCTTAAAAACAAGTTACAGGCTGGGTGGTGGTGGTGCACACCTTTAACCCCAGCACTCAGGAGGCGGAGGCAGAGGCAGGTTAGTGTGAGTGACTGTGAGTGTGAGGCCAGCCTGGCCTACAGAGTGAGTTCTAGGAAAGGTGCAAAGCTACACAGAGAAACCCTGTCTCAGGAAAAAAACAAAGGTTATATGTCACTTCTCCCTGAAAGTTCTAGATACAAACATTTAAATCTATAATTTCATAATAAATGCAAAACATGCTTGATGAAAGAATTGTCAACTAGGTTCGCTTTTTACTAGAATTTATATTAATTAGAAAAAGTTACTATTTCTTTAAAATACTGTCTAAAATGTGGTTTTAATTCATTCACAAAAATGTTATTGTTCATTTCAATAATATTAGAGAATACAATATTCTGTTTATATTAAGTAAAACAACTAAAGTTAAAAAAAACTTCATAAAGAATCTGCTGTATATTCATATCACATCATTCAAATGTCAAAACCCTCAGCATGGGAGGGATGGTGCTGAAGCAGGAGGACTGTGAGTTCAAAGCCAAACTCAACAACATAGAGAGATTCTTGATTCAAAACATAAAAATCAATGGAGTTGGGCATGGTGGTGTATGCCTTTAATCCTAACATTTGGGAGGCATAGTAGGGCCAGGCCAGCCAGAGCTACAAAGTGAAACCCTGTTTTCAAAAGAAAAGAAAAGAAGACTCTCTCTCTCTGTGTGTCTCTCTCTTTCTCTCTCTCTGTGCCTCTCTCTCTCCTCTCTCTCTCTCTCTCTCTCTCTCTCTCTCTCTCTCTTTCTCTTTCATTTTGAAACAGCACTAAAAATTGAACCCTGGCCTTCACCCAAAACACTATGCAAGCATTAAACTATTGAGCTATGTCCACAACTCTCCTTTTTCATGATTTAATTTCAAGACAATATCTGCCTAAATTGCCAAATTGGCCTTGAACTCGCTTTAACCCAGATTAGCCTTGAACTTGTGATCCTGCCTCAGCCCCCTGAATGCTATGACTACAGGTATGTGCCTCTAGGCCCGACCATGTAGTTTCTCAAACCATGAGCTGTGCCTTGTACAAGTCCTTTAGCTCAGAACACCTCTTTCCCTCTCCATGGATTTGACCTGCTATCTTCCAAGACTGAGTTCCTGTACCTGTTTCAAATCCTTCATGATGCATTTCTTCTTCCTCCAAACCCATAGAATTTTGCCTTCCAATAGGATCAGAATTTCTTCTGTGGTCAGGATTTACATGACTTATATCTCCCAACTTGACCATAAACCACTGAAAGCAAATACAGTGTCTGATGCATGTCTAAATTTCCCTGTATTCTAGCATTGTGTCCTGTGCATGGTAAGTGGTTAGTAAGGAAAGCAACAAATGAGACCACATTGTCACAGAACACTAGGCTTGCTTTTTACTAGAATTTATATTAATTCTGATTTCCCGTCTTCCACTTTGGTTCTCAAATAGGGCCAGTTTGACTTTTCTGAAAAGCTAAGGAATACCTGGATTTGAAAGTGTCTTTATGTTATTCATAGTAGTCACATTGCTTTCTTAGATAGGCCTTGGAGAGTAGAATTAGAAATTGTTACACAATTTAGTAGATGAACAAAGATGGTAAGCCTTTTTACAGTAGTATGTGGGATAATCTTTTTTATACTGTGAATATACATCTTCTGACTGGTTTAATGAAGAGTTGAATGGCTAGTAGTTAGGCGAGTGAGGATAGGTAGGACTTCTGGGCAAAGATAGGAACTCTGGGAAAAAGAGAGGTGAAATTAGCTACACAGACACAAAGGAAATCAGACATACAGTGTTGTGTGATATTTTGTTTGTGTTCTGACAAATAAAGCTTGCCTGGAGTTCAGAGGACAGAGCTAGCCACTAGTTAACCATAGAGACCAGGCAGTGGTGGCACATACCTTTAATCCCAGCACTTGGGAGGAGGAAGCAGGAAGATCAGGAGTTCAAGGCCACCCTGGGCTACATGAAATTGAATCAGTCTAAAAGAGAAACAGAGCCAGGTAGTGGTGGTGCATGCCTTTAATCCCAGCACTAGGGAGGTGGAGATAGGATCTCTGCCCCATTCAGTCTAAGGATTCCTAGAGAAAGAATCCCACCCCCATTCAATCTGAGGATTCCTAGAAGTAAGAAGTCTCTATAGTGGGGCTGCTCTGCTTCTCTGATCTTTCAGCTTTCACCTCTAATATCTGACCCTGGGTTTTTATTGTTAATTACTTTAATACAGTATGGAAGAGAAGTAACAAGTCACATGGCACAATGTAGATTAATATAAATGAGTTAATTTCTTTTTTTTTTTTTGAGCTGAGGATCGAACCCAGGGCCTTGTACTTGCGTTACTGATCTAAATCCCCAACCCCCATAAATGAGTTAATTTAAGTTATAAGAACTAGTTGGAAACAAGCCTAAACTAAGGACAAGCTTTAATAATTAATATGAAGTCTCTGTGTTATTATTTGGGAGCTAGTAATACAAAGAAAATCCAGCTATTATGGTGGTGGGGTCAAAATGGAGTTGTGTCAGCTTAAAATGCATGATTCTCCATCTCATTTGTTGTGTTTAGATTGAAATGGCAGATACCTAAACCCCTTAATTGGTTTTGAATATGTACTTCAATATTCCTCAGAGGAAATTTTGGAGAATATAGCTATATTCCAAGTCTTTAGTTTTCCATGCTTCTAGTGGGCATTTGTTCAATAAGTATTCTGCACTACAAAACAGTACTTCTTTCTCACAGAAAGAAGGGGTGATTGAGAATGAAGAAGCCTCTAAGGGACTTAGTCTTCCCTTCATTTTCTAGGGACACATTGTCAAATGTGGGTATGTTTGACTTAAGGGTTATTGTGGTTACATGAACATGACAGTGTTTGCTCAGGGAATATGATTGTCTAATTCCTACCTGCTTGTTTAGAGTAAAGCATGCCTGAAGAAGACATAAAAAGTGTAGCAAATCATGTACTTGACATTCACTTTCCAATAACATGGCAAATTCTAACCCACAAGCTTGACAAAATAAAGAAACTTCTGCAACTCTGTGAGACAACAGTACAGATGAGAGGCTCACCAAAGCAAAAGATGAAACCCAAAAGCTTTTTTTTTTGTTTTGTTTTAAGTCTTTTCCCTTGATTCAGAAAAAATATATATCATTCATTCATTCATTCATTCACTCTCTCATTCGTCTGTTCGTTTGTTTGTCTGTCTGTTTTCAAACCAGGATGACTCCTACTTGCTATGTTGCTTCTTTTTTTTTTCTTTTCTTCCATTCAGCTCTTTATTAAACAAGTCAGAAGGTGTCTTGGCAGACTCATCTTCACAGTGTACAAAAAGATTCTCCCACAACAGGAGAGTGATAGCACAGATGAGGTATATACAGGTCCTAGTTTCTACCAAACTCCAAAAAGCATTCCCTAGGAAGAAAACATGGGTTTCCCCTTTACCTGACTGCAGCCACAGAATGGTAGATTTGTACAGCTAATCAAAATTATTTTGGGTTGAGGATTTAGTTCAGTGGTAGAGCGCTCTCATAGTAAGCGCAAGGCCCTGGGTTTGATCCTCAGCTACAAAAAAAAAAAAAAAAATTACTTGCAACCTCATGCTACAAAAATGCTCTTATTTACATAACAAGAATTGCTTCCTGGAAACCCAAAAGCTTATGGTGAAGGCAATGCAGCTGAGTAAATTGCTAAATTAATACTCTTGCCTCACACTTGCAGATCATCTGCTAAGAAGCCAGAAGTGTTTGCCAGGCTGCTATAGCATGCAATCAAATTATCCTGCAGGAGCTTCATGTACAAATTGGAAGCTGAACTCTTTCTAAACAATGCTGGCAGCTGGGAGGCGGAGTGCAGTGATGCTTGCTCTCTGTTTTCCTCAGATTCTAAATGTCTGTGGTGTTTTGAATGGGAATGGCCCTCACAGGCTCCTGTTTGAATTCTTGGTCTCAGTTGGTGGATCTGTGTAGGAAGGATTAGAAGATGCATCTACTTTATTGAAGTAGATGTGGCCTTGTTGGAGAAGGTGTATCACAGCAGGTAGGCTTTGAGGTTTCAAAAACTCATACCAGGCACAGTCTCTCCCCTCCCCTCCCCTCTCCTCCCCTCCTCTTCTCTCCCCTCCCCTCCCCTCCCCTCCCCTCCTCTTCTCTCCCCTCCCCTCCCCTCCCCTCCCCTCCCTTTCTCTTCTCTTCTCTTCTCTTCTCTTCTCTCTCTCTCTCTCTCTCTCTCTCTCTCTCTCTCTCTCTCATACCCTTTCTCTGCAGATCAGGATGTAAATCTCTCAGCTATTGCTCCAGTGCCATACCTGTCTGCCTCCTGCTGTGATCATTGACTAACTCTCTAAAACTGTAAGCAAAGCCCCAATTAAATGCTTTCTTCTATAAATTCCCTTGGTCAGGTTGGGGATTTAGCTCAGTGGTAGAGCACTTGCCAAGCAAGCGCAAGGCCCTATGTTCGATCCTCAGCTCAAAAAACATAAAAAATTCCCTTGGTGAAAGTGCCTCTTCACAGCAATAGAACAGTAACTAAAACAATGTCTGTCTAGTGTTTTGAAACCTCAGAATATCATTGTGTACCAAGAAATGCCAGGTACCTAATCATATGCCAATATTTTAACAGGTGGTTGGAATGTGATGTGGTTTTCCATTTTTTAAAAAAAGATTTATTTATTTATTATGTATTCAGTGTTCTGTCTGCACATATCCCCACAGGCCAGAAGAGGGCACCAGATCTCATTACAGATTATTGTGAGCCACCATGTGGTTGCTGGGAATTGAACTCAGGACCTTTGGAAGAGCAAGCAACGCTCTTAACCTCTGAGCCATCTCTCCAGCCCCCAGTTTTCCATTCTTTACCATTCCATTTGCATAGGTGTATGTTTGCATCTGTGAGTACAGGGGCACACATGCCATGGCATACACAAAGGTCAGAGGACAACCTTAAGTGTTGGTCTTTCCCTTCCACCTTGTTTGAGACAGAGTCTCTTTGTTGTTGTTTACAGCTGCCTATGCCAGGCTGGCAGGTTCACCAGCTTCTAGGGATTCTCCTATCTTCTTCTCCCATCTCAACACAGAAGCACTGGAATTATAAAAATATGCTATTACATTGGGTTTTATTTGTGTTCTGGGGATTCAAACTCAGATCCTCATATTTGCATGCCATCTCCCTAGCTGCTCATTACCTATTTTTGATACTTTCTAAGTTTATTAAGAAGTAATACTTTGAAATTTAATTTTTAAAAGACTATAGTAAAAATGTATGATGCCAAACACTTCATGATTTCTCTCATATGTGGACCTTAGATTTAAAATTGGAGGTGGGGGGCTGGAGAGATGGCTCAGCTGTTAAGAG